>NW_007424526.1:0-2504 GCF_000475195.1 Diaphorina citri
CAAGTGAGTTATCTATTGTGATTCCTTATTCTTCTTCCTAGCCTTTTCCTATTGAAATACAATCATTGTTTCTTGTCACTCTCTTCCAGGCAGCCCTATTGTGTACCTCATGTCCCGATTAATTTTTTCTCACCCAGGTCTTGCTTCACACAATCTTTTCACATTTTCTAGGGCGAAAGGAGCATGTGATGTCCCAAATGTCCACCCATTCAGATACCAACCATATGTAATGTTCTTTAACCTCATTCTAAATATTTTTTTTTTCTCCAATTCTTTTTTTGAAATCCTATTTTTATTTTTTGTTTCACCAGAGAGGAGACAGAAATGATCGAAGGTGAAGTTGTCGAGATTCAGATTGAGCGTCCTGCTACTGGACTTGGATCCAAGGTGGGAAAGTTAACGATGAAGACAACTGAGATGGAAACCTCGTATGATCTGGGTGCCAAGATGATTGAAGCCATCGGTAAGGAAAAGGTAAGTGGTTTGATTCCCAGTGGAGACAAAACTTTTCCAGCTCTGTGCTTGTAATATGGGCACTAGTGCATATTCCAGCTCTTTCATCATGGGAGGTCCTACATTGATGCATTCAGGGGTCCCAAATTTCATAGTTTGGAAGAAGGTGTGACTACCACAGAAAATTAATAAAGCTCTACCTGTTTTTTTAAAGGATACTCTTACCTAGTAATGCTGTAAAAAAAAAAAAAAAAAAAAAAAAAAAAAAAAAAAAAAAAAAACATCCCACCTCCACCCAACAGGAGGTACAAGCTGGAGATGTAATCATTCATCATTGATATTTTATTCCAATATCCAGGTACAAGCTGGAGATGTAATCATTCATCATTGATATTTTATTCCAATATCCAGGTACAAGCTGGAGATGTAATCACCATAGACAAAGCTACAGGAAAGATCACCAGACTGGGTAGAAGCTTCACTCGCGCTCGAGATTATGATGCCACGGGCGCTCAGACTAGGTAATAGAATAGATTATAATATGTAGACTTAGAAAAGAAAGTCTGATAGAGGGAATTGTAACTGGGGAGGTCTTATCATCCCGAAATAGAGGAAAGCCTACCGTTTCGAGAACAAACCTCCAGGCCCTTTCCCACTTGTTGTTAGTTTCATCCCATTTTTCCCCCCCGAATGTCCTGTAGGCAATGTAATTATCAGATTGTTCCCACTACACACAGTAAGATTTTTTTCTGAACGACTCAAAATGCCCTTGTAGGCAATGTAATTTAAATGAGATTGTTCCCACTACACACGACAAGATTTTTTTCCGAACGACACAAAATGCCCTTGTAGGCAATGTAATTTAAATGAGATTGTTCCCACTACACACGACAAGATTTTTTTCAGAAACACACTACCATCACGGTCACGTCACGTGAGCTCATGGGGAGTCCAGAAAGATGTAGTTCAAAGTATTTCCAATAATATTGTAGGTAATTTCGTTCAGAAACAGCTACACTACTATCACGTCCACGTGAGCTCACGTGACGTGACCTGATGTAATGTGTTTCTACTGTTATTCTTCACAGATTTGTCCAGTCGTGCCCCGACCGGAGAGCTCCAGAAGCGAAGACAGTGGTTCTACGGTCACTCTACACGAGATAGTAGACGTTATTAATTCGCGGACCTCACGGCTTTCTCGCCCTATTTGCCGGACACGGGCCGAAAACACCCGAAGTGCGCGAACAACATCAGCGCCAGGTTACGGGAGGTGGCGAGAGAAGGTAAGTGACGGGGCGTGCGGCGTACCGCCAAGTCGGAAAGCTTCCCCTCTCCCCGTTTTCCCCATTTTCGCCGTTTTTTTTCGTTAAGGAAAAAAAAAAAAAAAGACGGTGTCGGTGTGTTTAGTTGGGAAGACTCTCATGTTGATTACATTGCCTTACAGGACATTTTTCGGGAAAAAAATCCGGGTGAAACTCCACGATGTTCCAAGGAGGGTTTTTATAGAGGGAACTTGGTAAACTTGCTAAAAAAAACTCCCCAAGACTCAAATAAACTCCTCAAGATTTATTGGGGTCTGAGGAGGTTTTTTTTAGGCAGTTAGCAGTTCCCTCTATAAAACCTTCTTGGGAAACATCGTGAGTTTCAAACCCGATTTTTCCGAATGTCTGTTAGGGGGGGGCATGTATTCAAGATGAGATCTTCCCACTACCACGACGAGCACGTTTTTTTTTTTTTCTAACGAGGAAACGAAGAAGGTGGGAAGGAGAGGAACTTTCGACTTGGCGGTACGCGGCGGCGCGCGACGCGCCCGGTCACTTACCTTCTTCTTTCCGCCACTCCCAGTAACCTTTGCGCTATTTGTTCGCGCATTCGGGGGTGTTTATTTCGCCGTGTCCCGGCAAATAGGGCGGAGAAAAGCCGTGAGTCCGCGAATTATAAACGTCTATTCTCGTGGTATAGTGACCGTATGAACCACCTGTCTCCGCTTCTGGAGCTCTTCCGTCGGGGCACTTGGGGACAAATCTTTGAAGAATAAAAAGTGAAACACA
>NW_007424526.1:10022-10759 GCF_000475195.1 Diaphorina citri
ATTCATCATTGATATTTTATTCCAATATCCAGGTACAAGCTGGAGATGTAATCATTCATCATTGATATTTTATTCCAATATCCAGGTACAAGCTGGAGATGTAATCATTCATCATTGATATTTTATTCCAATATCCAGGTACAAGCTGGAGATGTAATCATTCATCATTGATATTTTATTCCAATATCCAGGTACAAGCTGGAGATGTAATCATTCATCATTGATATTTTATTCCAATATCCAGGTACAAGCTGGAGATGTAATCACCATAGACAAAGCTACAGGAAAGATCACCAGACTGGGTAGAAGCTTCACTCGCGCTCGAGATTATGATGCCACGGGCGCTCAGACTAGGTAATAGAATAGATTATAATATGTAGACTTAGAAAAGAAAGTCTGATAGAGGGAATTGTAACTGGGGAGGTCTTATCATCCCGAAATAGAGGAAAGCCTACCGTTTCGAGAACAAACCTCCAGGCCCTTTCCCACTTGTTGTTAGTTTCATCCCATTTTTCCCCCCCGAATGTCCTGTAGGCAATGTAATTATCAGATTGTTCCCACTACACACAGTAAGATTTTTTTCTGAACGACTCAAAATGCCCTTGTAGGCAATGTAATTTAAATGAGATTGTTCCCACTACACACGACAAGATTTTTTTCCGAACGACACAAAATGCCCTTGTAGGCAATGTAATTTAAATGAGATTGTTCCCACTACACACGACAAGATTTTTTTC
>NW_007424527.1:0-506 GCF_000475195.1 Diaphorina citri
TATTTTTATACGCCCGGGGTGGATTTTATTCTAAACAGATAAAGTTCGTTCTCGGAAAGACTGGCTTTCTCCTATCTTGTTTTTCTTCTCTCTTCGCTTTCGGGACAATAGGACCATAGGAATTACAGTTCCTTCTATCGAATCTCTTGGAAGAGGCTCAAAGCTTCACATAGTATTTCTGACATGGTCAAAGTCCAAAGTCATACCCTCTCCCAAGAGAGGAGCAACCAGACTCATAATAATAAAGAAGTCTGATAAACGGAGAGTAGTCTATTTCCCGTTGGCTGCTCTCAAGAAACAGTGTAGAAATCATGGCCTTACAAACTTTCCACACTTTCCATATTATCTCGAAGGTTAGACCTCACCAATAACTTACAGTACTTACACCACTATTTGGCCGAAATTTTTGTCCACCCGAAACCCGTGCGTTCGTTTGGAGACATCGAAAGAACAAAATGGAGGATGATGGTAAGTAAGAAATCAAAAATAGTAGAAGGAAAAGTACA
>NW_007424528.1:0-506 GCF_000475195.1 Diaphorina citri
TGTTTTCATTTCAATTTAATTGACAAAGAATATTATGGAGAAATACCTACGTCCTGAACGCTTTGATGTGGAGCCCACATCTGCATCTGCCGACAAGGAATGGTTGCACTGGAAGAAGACTTTCGAAAATTTCCTGTCTCATATGAAGGACGCGACGGCTGCAGACAAGTTACAGCTTCTCACTAACTTTGTCGCACCTAACGTCTTCACCTACATCGACGACAGCGCAACGTACACAGGTGCCCTGTCCGCACTGGAAGCTCTCTACATCAAGCCTAAGAATGTCATCTACGCCCGTCATTGCTTAGCAACACGTCAGCAGAACACTGGTGAAACCGTCGACCAGTACCTTCAAGTCTTGAAACATATCAGTAAGGACTGCAAATTCGAACCTGTCACTGCGCAGCTCTACAAAGAAGAATATATTCGTGATGCATTCATCTCTGGGTTATCAAGCGCCCGCATCAGACAACGTCTCCTCGAGAACACTACTCTCACCTTGGACG
>NW_007424529.1:0-506 GCF_000475195.1 Diaphorina citri
TCCCTCCCTCCCTCTTTGTCAGCGTTTTGGTTTTTGTCTCCTGTGGAAAGCACTAGTTTTTCCGACTCTTACCTTTCCCCCTTCCTCATTCTCCTCTTCCTCCTTCTCCCCCCTGTTTATACCTACTCTTCCTTGAACTCTTCTTCTCATTATAGTCTTTTTTACTCTTCATTTATCTACTCCTTTTCATTAGTTTCCTTCTTTTTTTTCTGTTCCTGTTTTCCTCTTTTATTCTTCTTTACTTTTCTTTATTATCTTCTTTTCTTCCCTTTTTCTCTCTCTCCCTCTTCTTTTTCTTATGCTTTTCCTTGCCCTATTATTACTTCTTACTTATTGGTCTTGAAATTTTTATGTAATGTAAATGTAAAATGTAATGTAAATGCAGTTCTCTGTGTTATTATGTCACAACTTTGGTGCTCACTGCAGCTTTGTAGGATTTTTCCAATATCTCAATAATCCTAAAATCCAATGTTTACCTACCATGCTGGCACCGGTCGCTATGCGCA
>NW_007424530.1:0-506 GCF_000475195.1 Diaphorina citri
CTACGCCATCCATACCGGCTCAGATCAAGACAATTGCCATTGAAGTGTACCGTAAGTATGAGAAGATTTTTTTTTTTTTTTAATATTTATTTACATGTGCTAACATAGTTTTTGTTAGCGTTTAATATTTTAATTTAAAATCATTTGAACCTCATTTTAACTGTAACAATGTTGTCTGAGAAGTATGCTGTGTCGTTTTAGCAACCCAAACTTTTAGCAGCCCGTTAATTAATTTTATTCATTTTTTCTCTCTTGCTTGACACACAAGACCATAAGTTTACAATACAATTAGATTCCCTTTCAAAACCCCCGTAGTGACGTAGTCTATAGTACCCAATTTCAAAGTAATAATTCCCGCCCCACTAATCTTTTATTTCAACTTTGCAAAAAAATCGTCTGAAAAACGCTGATTCCCATAATGTTTGCAGAAGCGAGATGCCAACTGCCTATCAAAGCTTTTGCTGTTTTTTTTTTTTTTTTTTTTTTTTTTTTTTTTTTTTTTTTTT
>NW_007424531.1:0-506 GCF_000475195.1 Diaphorina citri
TGTATGGACTTTTTTCCTCAAATTCCAGTCTAATATAACAGTGAGGCCCCGGTATACTAAGACAGCAAGACGAGATAGCTTCTACAATTCTACACTGGGGCCGATTGACAATACCTGAACTGTTGATGTACCTACTGTATTTGCCGTCGGAAATTTAATCCAGTAAAACCGCGAGCTAAGAACACAATTTTTTCAATCCATTTGCTAAAGAAATGCTGTGTGAAATGATTATGATTGTGCCAAGTACCTATTCGAGCAGTTGACACACCCTGTATGGAAAAAAACTTAAATAAACATTTTTTCCTTCTTCTTTGTAATGTCCTATTTATATGCTCCGGCACAAGTCTTTGAGCCAGGCACTTTTGTCTTACGTTTCATTTCTCTTTGCACCTTTCTTTCACCCTATTATCTTAGATTCCATTCTTCTTTGCACCACCTTTTACCCTATAAAAGGTATTCATTTCATTCTTCTTTGCACCTTTTATCCTATTATAGTACAAAAAGGA
>NW_007424532.1:0-506 GCF_000475195.1 Diaphorina citri
AAATCGGATAATCACCCATCCAGATATTAACCAAAGTAATTGTTACTTAACCCTTATTTCGTGGAAAATGTTGAAAAGCTTGTGAACAAAATATCTCAAGAACAGTTTGTCGTAAAGCGATGAAATTTGGTATGATATACCGATATGGATTAGAAAGAAAACAAGAATAGAAGATGTGGGGCAAAGAATGTGGAATCTGAAATGTGGCTGGGCAGGGCATATCTTGAGGAGAGATGACCATAGGTGGTCTAAGAAAATACAATTCTGGGAGCTAAAGTCAAAAAGGAGAAGACCTAGGAAAAAATGGCAGGCTGAGTTCCAAATTTTGGCGAGGTTAAATTGGAAAGAGGTAGCAAAAGATAGAAATTTGTGGAATAAAATTAGGGAGGAGGGGAGGCAAATCTATATTTATAAAAGAATAAACCCTGACTCATTCATTCATGATCAACGCACAGCCGGAACGGCTGGACCGATTTTGATGAAACTTCGAGAATAGCTTCCTTTTG
>NW_007424533.1:0-506 GCF_000475195.1 Diaphorina citri
TGGAACCTACAAGTCATCTTGATGAAGGCACATACCCTCTCGGTACAGATTCTCCTGAGAAGCTACCGAGACAACTTTATCAAGATGAAGACCTTACAACCGGATCCTTGGATAACTAAAAAAAAAAAAAAAAGAGCATGTTTGGTAGTTTTGGCCAGATGATTTCTTACAATAAATGTTCAGTCTGAAATCTTGAAATCCGTGTCTTCCATACTAAACAGCGGATGCCCTTCCGCTACTTCAACCACGTCAAGACAATAAAATGAAAAGCAACCCAATATAATTCTGTTGAAAAAACAATAGAATAGGTAGGTAAAGGTAAAGAAACGGAAAGAGCAAAAAAGGCAAATGTAAACAGCAAAATGTTCAAACTTTCAAATTTCAAAAAGTTCAAATTTTTAATCGATTTTCTTTCATTTCAAAAATGCTGCACCACAAAATCCACAAATAATGTTAATGGCATAAGAAAAACACGAGAGGGCGTGTGTGTTGATTTTTTTTCAGTG
>NW_007424534.1:0-506 GCF_000475195.1 Diaphorina citri
CGCCTTGACCACTACACCACCGAGGCAGGTAGTAGCCTCGGTGGTGTAGTGGTCCGGGTGCTACATAGCGGCGGTGACCACTACACCACCGAGGCAGGTAAAAATGTTCAAGTTGTTTCTCTGTTTTGTTTACTCCATTCACTCGTAATGGAAGTGGATATAAATTAAAGGAATTACTTTGTGTTCATTTATATTTTACATACCAGTTACGCTGTTCAATGTTAAATCACCCTGTTTATAAGAAGTGCCATCAGCTATTTACTGTACTCTCAGTAAATATGTACATAGCTCGTGGACGTGGATACGCATCATACATTCCATGTTAACACATTCTTCTTGTTTAGCTGAAACCTTGAACCACAAATGCCACTAGTTTACTTTTTGCTTTCGATAGAAATATGTAACAGGATATAACGAAATTCGAAGTTTAAGTTGTAGCGATCTTCGTTATTGTATTGTGTTTTCAATAGAACGGAATAAAATTATATTAGGTATATTATGTTCGT
>NW_007424535.1:0-506 GCF_000475195.1 Diaphorina citri
GCCTAAATGACGATTCCGATTCCTATTGCCAATGTATGAAAATGGCGAACCATCTTCACAAACTCACAACAGGCTCCCACCATATTATGTTGGACTCACTGCTTCCTCTTGGTGAACAGCAAACTGGGCCCTAGTCTCTACTTACCAGTGCCTACCAACTAAAATCTGCAATGCGTCCGACCACACAACATAGGAAACAGATCATCCCGGAAATACGCGTGTATTGCTTCAGAAGATACAAATAGCTTTATAGTGACCCAAAGGACCCAAAAAAGAGTTCCGAGTCAATAGCTCGAAAAGGGAATTGAGGTAAAAATAGAGAAGAATCTGGTGTTACCTGCCTCGGTGGTGTAGTAGTTAAAACGCTAGCCTGGTAAACAGGAGGGCGTGGGTTCAATCCCAGCCGAGGTATGGAATTTTATGTAAGTTGAGATTTTGACCACAATAATAGTATGTAGTAGCCTACTGCTAGAGTAAAGGGACAGTCCTATACAAGTACAAATAAG
>NW_007424536.1:0-506 GCF_000475195.1 Diaphorina citri
AGTTATAGTAGACCGTCACTTTGATTACTGTTGTTATGAGAAGTGCTTCTATCTGGCAGGGGCTTTGACCTTAATGTGATAGTCAATAGTCATGTCTTACCCATGTCTACTAATAGTGTATGGCTGTGGGACATAAACATAACATGGACTGCACATCACTTACTCCTGGGTTTATAACACTTCCTCTGTCCTGAAGAAAGGAGAGCAGGGTTTATAACTTTTTACTTTCCCTGTCTATCTGGCGGGGGCTTTGACTTTAATGATGGCCAATAGTCATGTCTTACCCATGTCTACTAATAGTGTATGGCTGTGGGACATAAACATAACATGGACTGCACATCACTTACTCTTGGGTTTATAACACTTCCTCTGTCCTGAAGAAAGGAGAGCAGGGTTTATAACTTTTTTACTTTTCTTGTCCTGTATTCAGGAAGGAAAGTAATGTTTTGATTTGACATCAAGGGTTTAATGTTTAACGTCATTGTATATTGTATAAGGACATAGGG
>NW_007424537.1:0-506 GCF_000475195.1 Diaphorina citri
TTCCTCTCATTTTCTATAGCCGAGGTCTTTGTATAACTTGGGATACACTCACGCGCAAAAATTTTGGACCTCTCCATTAGCCTAGTTAGCGGGGAGGCTAGCACGTCTGCCTTGTAAGCGCTAGGTCGCGGTTTGATTCCAGCCCGGGAAGGATTTTATCCTATAAGGCTGGCTTTATCCTATCTTGTCTTTCTTCTCTGTTAGCTCTCGGGATGATAAGCTCTTAGCAGTTACAGCTCCAACCTCTTAAAACTAAATCAATACGTAATACCTTTTTCAGTGTCAATAATTTTGTCACTGAAAATAGGTCCAACTACAAAAGAGAGTACCTATTTGAAGAAAACAACATTAGCTTTTGACTGTTAGGTTCGCACCACAAAATGTTGGAAATTACTTACTTACACGTGAATGTCTTGCACTATATTTTCAAGACATTCACAAAAGGCTGTCAGTGTAAGAGTAATGGAAAGGAAATTGTCCCGATTTTTTAGCACCCGAGTATATTA
>NW_007424538.1:0-506 GCF_000475195.1 Diaphorina citri
CTGATCCCTTATGTGCCGCGTCCATTTTAGTTTAGGACTATTGCACTGATCTACATAACATACTGGACTTTCCACTCAATAATTTCGGTAGAAAAGTTCCCCATTTGAACGTAATGCCAGCCAGCTACTCACGATCCACGTCCGTCAGACCGTCTGAGCTTGAGTAGCTGGGATAATGTAACTGTATCAGAAGTAGTACAGAATATGCAGACTTGCAGACCAGTCCTGGATTGCAGTCAGTTGTAACTGACTGTCACTAGATGAATCTTTATCCTTTATAATCACTCAAACAAGAGCAAGTCGAACAGAACTTACCTAATCTGATGAAAGATGACCTAACTAGGATGAAAATAATGAATGAGTCATTTTCTCTTATTAGCTTCTTGTCACTCTCCTTCTAAGAGTCACTCTTCTAACTTGTATTTAGCTATTTAGTATGTCGAAGAAAAGAAGCAACATTAAAGGAACAATATTGAAGCAGAATCAAAATCATCTAACCCATAATA
>NW_007424539.1:0-506 GCF_000475195.1 Diaphorina citri
AGGGATATAAAGGATATACGTACATTAGATGCATTATACAAGGAATAGAATACACGGAATGATGCATTATACAAGGAATAAAATACACGGAATGATGCATTATACAAGGAAGGAGGATACAAGGAAATTCCTTGTAAGGAATGCACCACATTAGGATACTAGTGTAGTTTGACATCAACATCTTATCTTAGTCAGGATGTCAGTGCAAAAGCTATGGTAATAAACAGAGTGGTAAATCCAGGGGTGGATTCAACATGGAAATGACAGGGGTGGCTTTAATAGAATTGTAGAGCAGGGGCGAATTCAAAATGAAAATGTCAAGGGCGAAGATATCTAGACCTACTGCTTAACCAAGATATCTACTGCTTAACCAAGATATCTACTGCTTAACCAAGATATCTACTGCTTAACTAAGATATTTACTGCTAAACCAAGATATCTACTGCTTAACCAAGATATCTACTGCTTAACCAAGATATCTACTGCTTAACCAAGACACCTACTGC
>NW_007424540.1:0-506 GCF_000475195.1 Diaphorina citri
TTGTGGTTCTAGAGATAGAGCGATCAGTGTGTGAACTATGAACTGTGAATGGATCTCGTTCTTATAATATAAGATTTTATTTTCCGACGACCTTCAAAATGGCACCTACATATCTAATTTTTCTTTCATCAGAATAGATGAATATGTTTATTATTTTCTTTTAATTTCTATTTCCTTTTGGTCTGAGGTTTCTTACTTTGTTTTTCATTTGGATCTACTCTTTTAGTTCTAGTCATTCTTTCGGGACTTTTACCCTTACTAGCTTTGTTTCTGGTACTGTTCTCCTTTTCATTTATTTGTTTTGAAGTTCCTACAGTTTTACTTTTATTTCTAACCGGAGACTTCTCGGTTACTTTGGTTTCATGTTTGTTACTTTTGATCATAATGTTTTCATTTTTCTTGTATTTCCCGTTTGTATTTCCGTGGATGTCTTTCTTTTCTTTACGGGTTTCTTCAAGCTTGTGTTGATTAGTGTTTTCACTATGGCTCTGTACTTTTTTCCTCTC
>NW_007424541.1:0-506 GCF_000475195.1 Diaphorina citri
TGATATTTTTTCTGGTTCTGGATTTTATAAATCTGGGGACCATTTCATCGGGGGTGGGGGGGTCTATTGTTGCATTTTTTAGATTGTGCCCTGCTTTCGCATTACTTCAAGACACATTCTTTTACTTCCGTGCCTATCCAAGGAGGGAGAACTTGGAGAAGTTCGCGCCGTAGCCGGGATTTGAACCCAACACCTCCAGGTTGAGAGTCAATGCTCTTGACCACTCCGCCACACAGGTGGTTTCTCTCCATCTATCGTAGTTTTCTATGAACACTAATAGATTAGTTGCGCTTACTTGGGTGATGTTTCAAAGTCATAGAGCAGGAAAAATGAGGACTAACGGATTTTTTTTTTCTTCTACGACTTCTAGACACCGAGATGAATCGATTTAAAAATACCGGTAGATCGTCAAGTTTGACGTCACGGCGTACGCTCCCGTAGGCGATGACGTCATAATTCATGACTCCCGCTTCGTTTGTTTGTGCGCAAGCGTTTCTGCGCATTTT
>NW_007424542.1:0-506 GCF_000475195.1 Diaphorina citri
TTTCTTTTTTTTAATAATCAAGCAAGGTCTGTTGTGAACAATATGTATTGTACCATGTTAAACACATAAAATACACGAGACCATGTTTAGACTGCTAGGGTAAAGGGACTTTTTAGTCTCGTTCGAGCAGGATAAACAAGGTATATTCTATTCTACGAGTATTCTATTCTTTCTGTCTCTTGGGTACCATTCCATTACCTTGAAGTAGTACGCCCGCGGTTTGTTTCGGTAGTCGACATCGGCCATGTAATTGTCGTAGCCGATTTTCTTAGCGCGCTCTTTCTCCAGGAGAGCGCGCTCGTTGTACTTGTAGAGTGCGTACTTCTTGCTTTCGTTCGAGGTGTAGTAGGCGCGCGGCTGTGGAGAGAGAAAGTCGATTATTATTTGAGAAGAAGAAAGAGCAGGAGGAGAAGGAGATGAGAAATAACAAGAAGAACAATGAAGAAGGGGGAGAAGGATACTTAAGAAGAAGAAGAAGAAAAGGAGGAGGAGAAAAAGAAGAAGAT
>NW_007424543.1:0-506 GCF_000475195.1 Diaphorina citri
CTAGATAAATTCCCAGTTACTTTAACCATTGAAGTGCAACTCTAGATAAATTCCCTGCTGAAGTCTTACCTATTTATTCTGGACGTACCTATTAGGGTTAGGGGTAAAAAAACCCCTTTATTACCTTTAAATTGCAAGGCTCTACCTATCTATGTGTTTACCGTGTAATAATCAAGGCTTTTCTTAAATGTATAAGAAGGGATTATTCGTACTTGGACCATCGTTAAACGGCTTTTCTAATAGAGAATGCTGTAGTTTTACCCAATTTTCCATCAAAATCCGTCAAATAAAATAATAATTTTAGGTAGATACATCTCAATCTCCAACATAAACCACGTAATTGCGACCGCAGGACCTTATAAACACATAATTATGTGTTGGTACAGTATGCAAGTTAACGCATAAGGTTAGACACCCAGGAATACTATTACTAGCCTGTTCTAATGAAGTAGTTAGCGATAATAACTCAATTAGTGTTACATTCACACGTTATACACGTACCTATA
>NW_007424544.1:0-506 GCF_000475195.1 Diaphorina citri
GTAACAGGAGAGTGGCAGAGCTTGGGGATATCCTCACAAGGGTGGTGATTATGGTTGTTGTCATGGTCTGCAACAGAGAAAGGTCCGGGTTCCATGTTAGTTGAAGACATCAAATTACCCTTCGTTCGAAAACCCCTTTGAAGAGTTACACATCAGTTGCTTTTATGCCGATGGCTCTGTTGTCAACAGATTGAACTTTTTGAAATCCGAGGAACCTAACACGGATATTTCTATTCATTTCCTGATTTCGAAAATGTGGATCGAGTGCAATACTTTCTCATTACCTTGTATAGGTTTCTTATACATTTTGGTAATAGAAAGTAAAGAAATAATGAGAAATCTAGACAGCCCAGCAGCCAGCAGCCCACCCAAAAAATTTTGTTTACGATGATTTGAGGTAAAATCGAACACAAGTGGGTCGATTGTTAATTTGATTATAAAGAGTAGGATTTAGTTTACAATTTTAACAGAAAATTTAGGTAGGTTTCAGCAAGATTTATGTAGGT
>NW_007424545.1:0-506 GCF_000475195.1 Diaphorina citri
GACATGTGGTACTTTTTGCATGCTACCTAACCACGTCGCGTTTTTTAACATCTAGGTATTTTAGGAGAGGACAGATTTTTTTATTTATTAATATTTATTATGGTGTGCAGAGGACAGATTTAATTTTCATTTTAATTATTCATTAAAATTATTGAAGTCACTTTCTTAATTAGAATATTTCTCAATTCAATTCTATTCGTGTTTTTGCACAAGGCTGAACTAAATTTGTAGGTACTTCACTAAATCAAGTCTACCTTCCTACTTTAGAAAATGCTTTAAGAAATCTTTTTCAGAAGTACTAATATGACAACACCCAAACAATTGGTCCAATTTTGATGAAATTTGTCTAGCATTTTCAATGCATAGAAGGAATTTTATCATCACACTTTGGACCTGATCAGGCCTCTGGGGGCTCTGTAGATCCTCTATTTAGTAATGAGTGCTTTCCACCAATCAGGCACTAATTCCTTCAAGTTATGGTGGTGTTCCTTAAAACAAGTTTTTTT
>NW_007424546.1:0-506 GCF_000475195.1 Diaphorina citri
TTTCGAGTTTGTTTACTCTTGCTAATATTTCCTCTTTTTGTTTCATTAATCTTGTTAAACTTCGTTTGAATTTATTTATTTATTTGTCTGCGTTCTCTTATATCGCGTAGTCCTAAAAGATCTTGTTTGTAAAACTAGATTTCGTGTACCAAATGGTTTGAAAATCTTTGTAATATCTTCTCCAATTTGTGGTATAATTTTGACAAAATTGTAGTTGTTCACTTCTTCTAAAGTATTTGGCGCGCCTCCACTGAGTCTGCGTTCTCTTAGGTATATCGTGTAGTCCTAAAAGATGTTGTTTGTAAAACTAGATTTCGTTAACCAAATGGTTTGAAAATTTTTGTAATATCTTCTCCAATTTGTGGTATAATTTTGACAAAATTGTAGTTGTTCACTTCTTCTAAAGTATTTGGCGCGCCTCCACTGAGTAATATTGATTTAGTCTGGGCTAACATTTTACATTGTGTAAGTTTGCAGCTCGTAACTCTCCGCACATTTTCATACAT
>NW_007424547.1:0-506 GCF_000475195.1 Diaphorina citri
GTGCTGGGTCAACACGAGAACACCAGAAAGTAACCCGTTGAAATATTTGCAATCGAAAAACTAGTACAATTTTTTGTCAATGGCGGAATTCAAACCCGGGACCTTCTGCATGGCAAGCAAGCGCGTTACCACTGGACCAACCGTGCCCCCCATCCGGATGGGTGACTATTTGGAATAGAAAGTCAGGTGCAGCTACTGCCTTTCCGTGCCCTCACTCAGGCTGAGTGATTGTCAAGAGGCACTAGTTTGTTACTGAATGAAGCGTCAGCTCCCATGGTGTAGTGGTCACTGCGCTCACCTTGCACGCGGGAGACCCGGGTTCGATTCCCGGCGGGGTCAAGAAATTTTCTATCATGCAAATTATTGATTCCGTGACTGGCTGTTGCGGGGCCCACTCAGCCTCAAATCATAAAATAATTCTTGATTTGAGTTGGGAGAAAAAAAAACTCGTGACTCAAACGGGAGACAAAAAATGGCAACTTTGAAAAAAAAAAAAAAAAAAATGA
>NW_007424548.1:0-506 GCF_000475195.1 Diaphorina citri
TTAGATTGAATAAATAAAATTCATTAGGTGTTGTTTCTGTCTGCAGGTATGTTGGGCCCTAGACATAGTATCTTTCTTGCTAGATACTTCTTTACAGATACTTCAGGATCTCTTGGTTCAGTGGAACACTCCTCTTATGGCGCTGCTTTTGGAAGCGGATACCATCATCAGGTGATCATTTAGATAAAAATCGGATAATGATCAGTTGATCTTGACTTTGACTATGTCAAGTTATCAGAAAACGGACAACTGTGAAAATATCTATAAGTTTCTGTAGGAGCAATCCATGAGAACTTCCGACTGGAAGGATATATTCATTGAGAAATTTTATCCAATACCTACTCAAATCAGATAACTACACGCAATATTTTAATTGAATATATTATCAAGTTGTGAGTGATACTTGTTACTGGTAGAGATTCTTGGTAAATGGATTTTGATTCCTGAAGTTATTACTTTGCAAACTGAATTAGATATTCAAGCATGCACTCTGCTTGGAGATGAAA
>NW_007424549.1:0-506 GCF_000475195.1 Diaphorina citri
TCTCCTCAAATCATTTGTTTTTTTTATATAAATAAAAATAGGTGTTAAAGTCCCCTAATTTTTACCTATATTTTTTTAGGTTATACATATTTATAGTGGCAGGTTTTTCTTTTAAGAGCTCTTTCACCCAAACACCTTTCTCCCTCCTAAACGCTTCCCATGCAGTTATTTCCTTCCCAATTCCTCATTCTTTATGAAAATCCCTCCCCCTGGTTTTTCTCCCCTTAATTCTCTCCCTCTCTCTCTCTCCCTCACGTCCTTTCACATTTCTTTGAAGCATCACGTCTTCTTGGAGAGTTTGAGAAAAATCTTGAGGGATTTTTTTTGTGTGTGCTGCTTGTCTTGAAAAATTTCTTTTCTTTTTTCCCTCTTTCCCCCCCCCCTCCTCCTTTCTTCCCTTTGACCTCACATTTTTTTCTCTTTCATTTTTTAGTTCGCGTTATTTCTCTCAGGTTTTTTTTCTATTACACTATGTATTTTTTTTAGACAAGAGAGTAAGAGAGAGA
>NW_007424550.1:0-506 GCF_000475195.1 Diaphorina citri
TTAGTGGTTTGAGTCCCAGTCAAGACATGAAATTAATTCATCGAGGTGAACTAAGTTGGGAACGACATTTTTGATAGGTATTAAGTATGACTAAAGCAATTAAAATTCCTTTGGTGTCCATAAAAAAGCTCTTACCGATCTTTTTCAATCTTCCACGTTGTCAAATTGGCGTCAATAGTTTGTACAGTGTTGCCACTCAGTAGATCTTTATCACGACACGTGACTCGAATGTCTGCATTGGTCACGCTAATATTTACGTCACCTGCAACAATGTAAAATAAAATGGAGGTGACATTGGACAAGTAAAGTACAACAGAATAGAATGTACCATGTTTATCCTGCTGGGATAGGACTGAAAAGTCCCTTTTCCCCCACAATCTAATCGAGGTCTTATATATTTTCACATATTATGGGGAGTAAAGTAAAGTAATTTAGGTACCTCATTTCCTATCTTACCTTTAGTCACATCCGAGCTCATGGGGAACCAGAGGGTAACCTCCTGATTG
>NW_007424551.1:0-506 GCF_000475195.1 Diaphorina citri
TTTTTATAATAAAAGTCAAATGTGTTATTTATTTAGCAACAATATTTGTTCAAAGCATTTAGTCGAAACCTCTTCGATTTTTGAGGGCCTTGCGAGAAAAATTACCTTTGTTAGAGAAGGAGATGGTAATAGTTTGTACTATACCTACATATCTACTACTACCTATCTACCTACATAGGTAGGTATCTACTCTTTTTGCCTATGTGGGCAATTCCCGAACAACTGTTCCACAGTCTAGTGGTCATAAAGCTAATGACGGGGATAAGTAACTCTCGAATTCGTAATGATTCTCTTTGAGGGCCTTGCGAGAAAAATTACCCCTTATACATCAGAAGGAGATGGTAATAGTTTGTACTATATCTACTACTACCTATCTATCTACCTACATAGGTAGGTATCTACTCTTTTTGCCTATGTGGGCAATTCCTGAACAACTGTTCCACAGTCTAGTGGTCATAAAGCTAATGACGGGGATAAGTAACTCTCGAATTCGTAATGATTCTGGA
>NW_007424552.1:0-506 GCF_000475195.1 Diaphorina citri
TCCCCTGGATAGGAGTAAGCTGAATAGTTCCTCATTATGAGCTAGGACACACAAGTGTAGTGGTGTATATCCCTGTACGTTCTTCAGGTCAGGACTTAGGCCACGTTCTAGCAGAACCTGGAATAATAATAATAAAAATAAAACCTCCCTGGCCGGGTGGGTATCAAACTAGGCTTGCACTCCGGAGGTCCCGGGTTCGATTCCCGGCGGGGTCGAAGTTTTTTGGTCTCCGTGCTTGGAGTTCGGGGTGCTTTCAGCCTCGTGAGGACAATGAGTAGCTCCTTTAATAGAGTAGCGACCAGTGGCGGCATTACCAGTGTAGAAAGACTATTGAAATATGGAAATTGATTGCAAAGGAAGCACTTAGTAATGCTGTGATACCCACTTGTGAAAAGGCTCTGCTTTACCACAAAGAAATTGAGATTTGATACTAACCTTAGCTACGGGTAACATAGTGGGGTAATTATGAGCGGCTATAATATGCAGGGCCGTGTCGTGAGTGTTGG
>NW_007424553.1:0-506 GCF_000475195.1 Diaphorina citri
TACGTGTCGTAATTTATCATCTACTTTTCTTTCTGGTTCTTGTTTTTACAGAAGTGCTTTAATTAAGGAAACGGTAACTAAATAGTCGCTATGAGTGGTTGTCCAGCTACTTACCTGGCTGTTAGCAAGAACCCTAGAGGACAGGTCACAAGAATGCTTTCACGGTAAGTTACAAACGTTAGAATCAGAATCATAGTAGTGGTGGACAGAAGTTGATATCTATGTACATCTTCTAAATGTATTGTGTGCATGAGTTGGATGGAAAAATTAAAATGTGATGTAGGTAGGTACCTATTCTTTCTAAGCAGAGTATTATGTACATCTAGATATCTGACTGTATATTTCCTACATTTGACCTAATGCTGAAAAACCTTAATGCTTTAGCATAACACAGTTACAACCTTACTTTGAAAATGTTCTCACACCAAAGTCATTCTCGGGTTACACCACTGTTTCGTCAGTTGCAGTTCATTCGGATTTCAGCATACTGAACAGTCTGAATATAA
>NW_007424554.1:0-506 GCF_000475195.1 Diaphorina citri
ATATTTTCACGCAGTATAGTGTTATATTGTACTGCGCTACTTCCTGGGACGTTGCGGATACGTGCAACCAGCCAGGGGAAATAATAATAATAATAATGGATTATTGAGAAAAATTCCTAGCGCGCCTGTTTTCTAGATCGCGCATACGGATATAATTTCTTCCTCAAATGACCAACCTACCATCAGTCCTTATCTATCCAAGTTTGACTGTAACACAGTAGCTTGTTAGATATCTTGCCTACGCTGTTGTAAAGTAGGTACATTGTAGGTATAATAAATAGGTAGGTAGAGATAAATAGACAATAGGTAGGTAGATAATAGCTGTACCTAATATGAGTAATATGGAATGGTAATACCTACCTACATGATCTTATGAGTAATGAAAGAAATATGGTCCAATAAAATGCACATACTTACACGTTATTAGGATATACCATGTTATATGGTTTGCTACTTAGATATTTATGTAGTAAGGTTATCTAATTGTCATTTACCAATCAAATAAT
>NW_007424555.1:0-506 GCF_000475195.1 Diaphorina citri
CTCTGCACCACCGAAGAAGCATTACTTCACCTATTTATTTATTTATTTATTTAATTTATTACTTTCTATTTTCTATTATTAGATTTATTCTATAGTATCCAGTCAGTATGGTATGATTTGGAGAACCTGCTAACATGTTCCCAGAGACTGCCAGTTGTTACATTTAAACCATATTACCAACAGTTGAAGTATTTTTACTATTTTATGCTAGCTATTTTTCTCTTTGTCCGTCTTTCCACCTGACAGATTTCAGTAAAATATTTCATACAAGGTGGTGCATTCGCCTTTCGTCCGAAGCATTGAATTTTCTCTTCATTTATTCGAGACTGTGACCACATAATAGGTAGGTAATAGAGTTCTAATTGTTGAGTGGTAGAGAACGCCTCCTTCCACTCAATAGTCTATTAAAAGTAACCGGCAATACCGCGCTTATTGCCAAAGGACGGACGGGACGGTAGGAAATCTTCAAAACAGACAGGGCGTCTGTTTTGTTTGAAGACACACTG
>NW_007424556.1:0-506 GCF_000475195.1 Diaphorina citri
CAACAACAACAACAACAACAACAACAACAACAACAACAACAACAACAACAACAACAACAAACAACAACAACAACAACACAAACTCTACTCTATCCCCACCCCACCCCAACCACAGCCCCAGCTTCAGTCCCCACAGCCAAAACCCGAGTTCCCACAGGATTTAAAATTTTGGGGGATTTGAATAACATTAATATTTTCACCACCACTTAAAACAAAGGATAAACACGGTACAAGAGAATAGGAAGGAGTGAGCACCGAATCTAGATTAGAAAATAGTACAAGAATCATCTTGAAAATCGATTTATCTTTGCATCTAGACTCTCTAGATTCTAAAGGCGTGAAAGAAAAAGGAACACGTAGATTACGCAGAAGGAGCAGGGGCTCTCATTTTGTTTAATTCACATTTCATCATCAAAATATCAAAGGATGGCACGAACGACCTACAAAATTACAAGAAAGCGTCTCAAAAGAAGAGGGGAGCTCATCAAAGACGCTGCCCTTCCCCC
>NW_007424557.1:0-506 GCF_000475195.1 Diaphorina citri
ACCTCCGTTGACAATTAAAAAAAAAATGTGCCTTTTGACGTTTGCCAACTACTCGTAGAAGACATAGCTTCATCTCGTCTGTGATGAATCCCATCAGCCATCACCATCACAGGGGAGAACTGTATTTTTCAGCTTCATTAAAACCAGAAGCAAGACGAGAGGTGAAAGACTCCCGAAATTTTCCATTCAAGTGACTCGTACGGGAGAAAAAAGCGTCACAATTTTTTTTAATTATCGCGACGAAAAAAACGAAACCCATGTTCCTAGACGAGAAATGAAGAAAGCTCTAAGTTCAAGTTTTCCTACCTCTCTACCTCTACAGTTCAAGTACTTTGCCTTAATTTCTTCTTCTTTTTGCTGAATCTGCTCTGGCACTCTGGTGCTGTTTTCTGAAATATAAGTTTGTCCTCTTTAGATTGTAAATCCCCGACAGCAGCTAAAGTCATTGTTGAAGCCTCGCGGTAACTTTCTGACGCTCCAGATCAACAGTTTAGGAAATGGTAACT
>NW_007424558.1:0-506 GCF_000475195.1 Diaphorina citri
CCTCCTTTTTCTCCAAATCTTTCTCTTCATTAAATTTGTAACTTGATATTAATAAATTCCCAATGCCTTTAAAAAAGACCGGATCGACCACAACATCTCTCTCGCCATAACTAGATACATGTACATATAACATGCATAGGTACATACAATTTCCCCCGTCAGAATGATTGCATGTTCCTGGCCACGTCAGGGTCTCGAACCTTGGACTTTCACACCAGAACGAAACGAATTTTGCCATGCAATAAAAGTATAAAACCCTACAACAATCATTCATACAATGTCATTATTTGTTCACCTATAATTGCCGTTCCAAGGTACGACATATTATTTTCTTACAGTGGCGTAGCTTCCATTGTAGCTAGGGAAGCACCGCTTTTCCTTTCTCTGTTTCCCTCTTCTGAAGATTGTTTCCCCTCAATTGACGTGACAGCGCCTGTACTAAACCATAGGAAACAGAGGAGAAACGAGCTTCAGAAGAGGAAAAATTCTGGAAGGAAAATACCACT
>NW_007424559.1:0-506 GCF_000475195.1 Diaphorina citri
AGAAATTAGGAGCAGGTGTTAGAGGATAGGAGAAAGCTAGCCGTTCCAAGAACGAACGAACTCAGGATAAAATCCGCCCGCCCCCGGCGCGGCGAGAGGGAACTGTAACTGCTGATATCTTATCGTTCCGAAAGTGAAGAGAAGACAAGACAGGCGACAAGAGAAAGCCAGCCGTTCCGAGAACGAACCTTATCTGTTGAGGTTGGGGATAAAGTTCACCCCGGGTGGGTATTTAAAGCCACAAGGCAGGCGCTAACTTCCAAGCTACCTACATTCCTACATAGTAGATAGGTAGTAACTAGAGGTAATTAAATAAATTGAAATAACTCGGGAATAATAAAGTAATTGGATTTATTGGTTTGAAATATTATTCAAGGAACTATGCCTTGGCATTGTGGACGACATTCCTGAATAATTCTGGATTAATTAGAACTAATGAATTGATTCATAAACTATGCACTTAGTAGGTAAGTATTATTGTAAGCGTTGTTTTTATTTATTTTCTT
>NW_007424560.1:0-506 GCF_000475195.1 Diaphorina citri
TAATCCACATAGTTTTCACATTTTTTTCCACCTTAAAAAACAAATGAGTCTAAAATAATGTCACTGTGAAAACTGACAATCTATTGTCAGAATAACAATCACGATTGAAGTTTTTCCGAATGATCTTTACGTTTTTAGCCTTGAGAATGTATCAAAAACAAAACTGATTTAATTATTTCTCATCAGACTGAAATGACAATGTATGGGCGTCTGTGATTCATAAATTCGAGGACTGAGGACACATAAATCAAATAATTGGACATTTCCTGTGATGCCTTGGAATAATTTATTGGAGAAGTACCTACAAAGGACGTGTCACAGGTACATCTCTGGAGACTGAGATACAAGGGCACATTCATAGTGTGTAAAATGGTCCATACGAAGTAGACGTGCAAGAAGTTTTAACATGTTTGATGTGAAATTGGTAGATGGAGAGTGATAGGTTTTCTGAATCAGCTGATCTATGTTCTCACCAGACAAGTTAACCGCGTTAGCAAAAAACAAGG
>NW_007424561.1:0-506 GCF_000475195.1 Diaphorina citri
TTTTTTTGGAGTGGAAACTTGGTTTGTGAGTAATAACTAGTAGGTAAGTTCCTAGTTTGTACCTAATGCAATCTCAATCTCATCATTCAAATCACTCGACTTCGCATTATAACACTACATTGTCGTACGCCTTTCAATTTCAAAATGAAGTGCATATCCGAGCCAAACAAACAGACAGGGGATGATCAAGACATAGAGGGTAAATGTTGCTACCATGACTCCCAGGGTGTAAGTGTAGAGATCCAAAAAGTCGTACAACCAATGCCCGTCAATAATTCGATAATAGGACAACCTGGACAGAAAAAATGTGGTGTGAACATCACACGGCTTTCCTTATCCTACTGAATGATGCTTATTTGGGTGTTCTCCTAACCTAACTTTTACAATATCTCTAACCGTATAGATAGTCGGTATAGCTGAAAACCGCTAAAAAACGGTCAAAATACCGCTGACCGTAGCACCTATCTCAACTAAACGTTGTGTGTTACATCCTTGTCACATTTTTT
>NW_007424562.1:0-506 GCF_000475195.1 Diaphorina citri
AAAAGCACACATGTATAAAATGACATTAGTACATTCCTATAACTATTATATACCTACTATTTGTAGCTCTATTATGTATGTACCTACATATATACCTTTACCATTTTTATTTCTATCTATCAAGATATCAGTAAAACGTCCAGCCAAGCAGTCACACTGACTGGGTGTATTGGAATAAATACTATACAGGGTAGACACAGGTTATTTGAACTTGTGAACACCTGGTATAACCATATTGACAAGTGTAGGTTATTGAACAAAACTTGGTTGAAGTCCCAGGGAAAAGGCAAGAGATGATGACCTTAGCAGTTGAAAAGCTGGCTCTCTCATTTTATTCCTTTTCTTTTTAATAGAAAAAGAACGAGGAATAGCATAGGAATATAATTGAATTCATGATTACGTAGGTAGTAGGTACTTAGGTTCGTTTTTTTCCGCAATGAAATTCGCATTTTTCAAATTCTTGGAAAACTGCCTTTTCTAGGAAGGGTAGGAAGTAGGAAGTGCAT
>NW_007424563.1:0-506 GCF_000475195.1 Diaphorina citri
AGTCGTTAATGTGTTGTAGCATCGTTAAAGCGGCGTAGCACATTACACATGTCTCGGGAAATGAAGGCGTCAAAATTCTCCACCGAGGGGAGGCCAAAAAATCTGAAATTCCGATTCGTTGTCGGGTATGTTCGATTTTATTTTCGGATCCTCAGAGAGCTCGTCAGAGATTGGAGTTTTGAATTGTTTTTGAAAAGCGGGAATGTTAATAATCGAATATTCGAAAACGGGAATGTTGTGTGAGTAATATTCGGGAGTGGTGTGATGATAGATGATATTTTTGAAAAGCGGGAATGTTAATAATCGAATATTCGAAAATGGGAATGTTGTGTGAGTAATATTCGGGAGTGGTGTGATGATAGATGATATAGTTTAGATATAATGAAGACACAAGACCTCCTAAGCCACGTGCAGTAATATGGACTTGAGTCAGAGTTGTTAAAAAAGTAATTCCCATTACAAATTACAATTACAATTACATGTAATTGTAATTGAGATCGCAATTA
>NW_007424564.1:0-506 GCF_000475195.1 Diaphorina citri
GATTCTGGCAAACACTCAAGGATTTTTCATTGCTCAATCCGCAGATGAAGTGAAAAGGTAGCTATGTCCGTTATGTACTATTAAATACACTCCTGGAGCAGTAGAGACAGAGCACTGCCAATGCCGGATTTGAAATAGCAAAGATGGACATTTGTAGACGATAGTGGATTATAATAATTATTAATGGATTGTATCTATTTTTAACAGTTTTCGAAACAAAAGATTATAACTTTTTAGGGATTTAAAAACTCAAGTATGGTACTTATATTTGGTTGGGTTAAGTACATTCCTCTCTGAAACTTCGACTTAATTTTTGTTCCAGGGCGTGGTTTTATTGCAAAGCTTGTCACGAAGACATAAAAGACGAGACACTGATTAAAAAGTGTAAATGTAAAAACTGTGAGTATACTAACTTTATTATTCACAATAAAAAATCCTGCATACTCTTCCCCTTACTTCACTTATTTTTACTTCTCTTTCTAATATATGTTTCAAAGCGACAAAAA
>NW_007424565.1:0-506 GCF_000475195.1 Diaphorina citri
CATTCCCGCCCGGGGCGGATTTTATCCTAAACGGATAAGGCTCGTTCTGGGAACAGCTGGCTTTCTCCTGTCTTACTTCTCTCTTTTCTTAAGGGACGACAAGACAGCAGTTACAGTTCCCTCTATGAAAAGTCTAAAAAAAGGGGGAAAAAGAGGGAGTTAGGTATCCATTACCGAGAACGAATCTTATCTGTTAAAGATAAGATCCGCCCCGGGTGGGAATGGAACCCGATACCTAGCGCTTCCATTATCGTCGATATTATTCATATTACCTCGGAGCCTGTTCCTGAAAGTTGCTTCGCACCCACATCCTCCGTATGAGGGGTCAACGCCTTTGTTTCAAATCTTAAGCTGCGTCCACACATAGTCGACGCCGTCGATCTACGATTTGAATTTATGTTGTCGAGACAGTGTACGGTTTCAGTCGGCGTCGTGTGTGGACACAGCTCTAGAGTTTCTGTTGGCAGGAGGGCGGGGTTGTTTCATCCCTAAGCTATAGGTTGTAG
>NW_007424566.1:0-506 GCF_000475195.1 Diaphorina citri
CCCACCACACCCCCCCCAAACACCCCCAACCCTTAACCACCCCCCTTCTCCACCCTTTTTGGTGTTGTTTTCAAATTCGTTTTTGCAACAAAGCTTTTTATTTATTTTTTTACTGCCTCTTCTACCTATGCGATATTTTGTACATGTGGTTGTATGATCGTTTTTTTACCATTAGATTTTTTTTTTCTTTTCGTTTTTGATGAAAAAGGTGTTTTTATTATGCACAAAATTATACTGGGTTTTTAGAAAGCTTCATTTCATCTACATAGTTAGCTTGGAGACTAGCGCCGAATGCGTCTGACTTGTAAGCGATCCGCGACCTAGGGTTCAATTCCCGACCTGGGCGGATTTTATCCTAAATAGATAAGGTTCGTTCTCTTTCCATTTCAGATTCCCTTTTGTTCCGTCGTATTCCGTCCGTCTAATGCAGTGGTTCTCAAACACTTTTTGCATGGCGCCCCCTTTGGGCATATTCTCATTTTTTCACGCCCCCCCCCCCCACCTCA
>NW_007424567.1:0-506 GCF_000475195.1 Diaphorina citri
CCTGAACAATTCCTCCCCCATCCTCCCTCCCTCCGCTCCTCCCACCTCTCTCTACTCCCCCTCCGTCTCCTCCTCCACCTCTCTCCTCTCCCCAGACATCCTCTCTTCCGAGATGTCCCCCTCCCTGTCCATGCAAAGCTATCAGAGCTCGCGGTCCAAACAAATCCAGACCATGCAGATTCGGATCAAGTTTGGTACTATTGGATCAGGGAATGGACAGTTCAGTTCACCACATGGATTCTGCCTCGGTATGGATGAGGATATTGTGGTGGCCGACACCAACAATCATCGCATTCAGGTAAGTGTGGTTGGGTGTAAGAGTTGGCTGCGTTAGAATCTCGTCTCTGAGGGTACCTATGTTATCAAGTAGACCAATTTATTAAATAGTTGCAATTCTATGTTCTAACTTAGAGATTTCTTTTTATACCTATGTTTGTATGGTTCAAATCTGAACTAACTTTTGAATCATTTTTGCTGGGCTGATTGGCTTGAAACCTGGTATGTAT
>NW_007424568.1:0-506 GCF_000475195.1 Diaphorina citri
ATCTGCTCACGTATGTCGTGTACTGTTATGACGGAGCCCTTCTCCTCTACCAACTTCTCCTGAGTTTTCTCTGGCAGCCTCCTGAATAAAAGAGAAGAAAGCAAAGGATTAGTATTAACGTCAACTCCTTGATTTTCTAACAATTTCAAATTCACTTCTAACTTTCTCGTAGGGAAGCGTATCTACGGGCAGTGTGCAACAGTCGCAGAGTGGTACATGCAGAACCATCCGGAGCAGTCAAATCTGGGAGGTAAGCAGTGTGGATGAAAATTAAATTTATTTAATAAAAAATATGAAACATAAATGTACATACTGCTGAGGAGACCAAAATAACTGGGTGAGGATCAAGTGGTGTTATCCCATTTCAATATTTTAACTTACAGGTTATTAGATGGAATTGTGAGCATACTGTGACTTGATCAACAGAGCTCGCTGTATATCTTGTGGTGGATCACCTCAGGAGTGCCATACTCTTCTCTGAGTATATCCATGGCAACCTTGTAATT
>NW_007424569.1:0-506 GCF_000475195.1 Diaphorina citri
AGTATATTATTAAACACGAAAAAATAAAGAAGGTATCATTTATAAGGCCATATTTCTCACGGCAAGAGAGAGAGAGAGCACCTTGTTACCTGTGTGTACTGTGTACGGATGGCGCCTAAGTTATGAAGCTTTGGTGTGGGAGTAAGAGGCTGCCAACATAAGAACAATACGAGAACTTGTCTTCTTCTGCTTGAAGCTCGTAAATAATTCTCTCTCCCAGAGACCAGAGATTCATGTAGATTGTAGAGCTGTAACTTTTATCTCTCTGACAGGTTGGTGAATTACCACCCGTCCCAGAGAAGATTTGGTTGTCTTGAAGAAGAAAAAAAACGTTCATTACCTTCTCTCATTATAATTTCGTTTTTATTAATATTGTTGTCATTTGTGTCTTTATCTTAGAATTTTATTGTGAAACATGTGTTCCAAGTTGTAAGCTTTTGCGCAGATTGAAAACTTTTTTCTCACATCATAATTCCTGCTACTTTGAGGGGATTTAAGTTTTTTTT
>NW_007424570.1:0-506 GCF_000475195.1 Diaphorina citri
TATATGTTAGGGTAGGCTTCTTATTGTAGAAATATCAGTTGAATAAGATAATATTCTAAATAAGTTAGAGCTTAGAGACGAGCACAGCTAGATTCGTATAAGCTTCACCCATCTTTTGGGTATTTTCTCCTACACCTAAGCCTCAGAGTGGGCTTTTTGTGTAATAATCTGTAATAAGCACAGCTAGGTCTTGTATTCAAATAAACCAAGCTTTAGTAGAAACGCACACTTCTGTTTACGAAACAAGCGAACAAATTAGAAAATGCACAATATTCTAGTCAGAGACTAGACTTTTTAATTTTTGTTCAAAACTCAAAACTATGCTCACTTAATTTTAATTCCTGAGGGATGGTTGTACACAGAGTATGCTAGACTGAGCTTGAAAAAGAGAAGCAAAAAATGCGAAAAAAAAAATCCATTTGTTCGTATATTTTTCCCACCTGTGAATAACCACCACCTAAAAATGATTTTTTTTTTCTCTTTAATCTTCAGAAAGAAAACGTTTT
>NW_007424571.1:0-506 GCF_000475195.1 Diaphorina citri
CAAGTGTTTCTGCGCATTTTGACGTGAAATCTGACGTCACAACTCTTCGAACTTTTTCATTAGAACGGCAATTAAAAAATAAATTTTCGACCTTTTAAAGTTACTTTTTCGGAGTTTTGACCTCATATTTGGATTTTTCACAACTTTTTACGTAGGAATCGACCTTTTATTAATAATATTTTCCCAATTGCAACTCCTCCATTATGCTTCTTTCTGAATGAGTTAAACCTATAAAGTTGACCGAAGCACGAGTTAGAGCTTATGGAGAGAGCCCTAAGTAGAATGGATCTCCCAGTTCTCCAGTATTTTCGTTCCATGCAATTTGTAGTATTACGAACCTTGTTGGAACCTTGGGGCCTAAGGACCCTGTTTGAATCAATTGCTGATATTTATTACTCACTAATAAGTACATTGTGTGGTTTGTATTGGGAACTGAGAACCCATTATGTCAACATTGATCTTACACGTTGCTTCTCACAATAGTTTCCTATTCAACTTGATATCCG
>NW_007424572.1:0-506 GCF_000475195.1 Diaphorina citri
AAGAGTCATTAGTGATTTCAGCTACTGAAATACTCCCAGGTGTTCTGTGAGAATGAATTAGTAGATAGTGGATATGTAGTGGATCAGTGTATAATATGGATATGTTGCTCAACAACTTAGGAGTTCTTAATTTAGATAGTCCTGAGTCCCGAGACTTCTGAGTAAAGTTCATTCAAAGCTAATATGAGCTAGTGCTTTTTTGGGCCGGTATAGGTTACACTCGATTTGAAGAACGTGTAGATATTGTAAAGCTTGAAGAAGTTCAGAATATGTTACAAATTTTCATCAGCTGAATTCGAACGGAAGGAAAATTTCTCACGAAATAATTATTAATCATAACAGAAAATTCCCTAAAGGTTTAAAACAAGATAGTCATCAAGATTTGTGAAATTAAGGAAAAGGAAAAAGACTGTTAAAACAATGCCACGGAAGAATTACCAATTGACACAATATTCCTTGAAACAAAGACCGAGTCGTGTGAAGAAAACACACTTGGGAAATGAAAA
>NW_007424573.1:0-506 GCF_000475195.1 Diaphorina citri
TTTTTTTTTTTTTTTTTTTTCTTCTTTTCCTTCTTCTTCTTCTTCTTCTTCTTCTTCTTCTTCTCATTGTTTCTCTCTTTCTTTGTGATTACTAATATTACTATTAGGTTCTATCTACCGTCTCAGGCGTCTTGGATGAACAACTGCTGAAATTTATTCCGCACTAAATTGAAGTCAGACCTGAAAACATCTGCTTCTTTTCCCTCCTCTGAAGTTGAATTAAATTGGAAATTTTAAAATATGCAGACTCTAAATTGAAGAGAAAATACGCAGACTCTATCTAAATTGAAGTCAAAATATGCAGAGAGTTGAAGTCAAAATATATGAACTTGGAATACGCAGATTGGAAGAACATACGTACCTACCTACCTACCTATCTAGATGCAGGGAGAATCTCGTCAGATGGGGATACGCTCAAGAAGAAGAAAATAAATGTGACTGCGGGGAAATACAAAATCATAACCACCTCCTCAACTGCAGTCAACTAGAACTGGATGAACCTTGCA
>NW_007424574.1:0-506 GCF_000475195.1 Diaphorina citri
ATTGTGGTAATGTCTGTGAATATTGCTATTACTGTAGTTGTACTAATAGTTTTCAGTGAACACTGAACACAGAAAGGTACTTTTTGGGCCGTACTCAGAGTCCTACACTCTCAAAAAATCCCCATAAGAACCCCGATGCAATAGTGAAAAGGTCCAATAACAGGAAATAATAATGATTCAGGTATTGTTTGGAAACCATTTAACTAACTCACACCCTTTTTCTGGCACTTTTTTGGCTCCGTTGGTACCAGAACACCATCCCTAAGCTCCTACTCTGAAGACGAAATCCAATCACATTCTAATCAGAATCACATTTATTGATGTATCAATGGTATCACCCCCTCTTTTGAAAAGTCAATCAATTCTTTCATCGTTCCAATATTCAATCAATACTGCATTGTTTGGAGATTTCCTATTACCCAGCCTTGCCCCAATACAAAAACCCCCATTCCCCTGTCACCCCACAAACCCCCATATCACTAGCACGCTATGGAGTGCATCTGAGA
>NW_007424575.1:0-506 GCF_000475195.1 Diaphorina citri
ATGCTTTTTCAAAACCAATTTGAAATGTAAAATGTAAATGTACATTTTACATTTTGCATTTTGCATTTTCCATTTTGCGGTTCGCACATCTCTGGCTTTTTGGATCATTAGATTTCCGTATTGTTAATTTTCATCATTTTGAACTAGAATGCATTCTGGTTAGCGTTAATGAAGAAAAAGCGTACTAAAACCATTTCAAGAATAAAAATAATCAACTAATTTGCGAAACTAATCCACTAATCAATGGCATTTCTACTGACCTCCTTTCAGAATCCACATCCCTCCAACTCGATCAGTCCGTTGACATATATCACAAATACAGTGTGAAAGAAGCAGATAGAAAAAACAGAGATTAAGTTTGCTAGAAGAAGGGGAGAGTAGTGATTGGACAATAGGAGGCAGGAGAGAAGAGCAATGGTGGTAGATAGAAACAAGCTGGGCCCGTCCCTCCGGGAATTATTTAGCCCGTAGTTTATTCGATCAGTACCTATATACCTACCTAATTT
>NW_007424576.1:0-506 GCF_000475195.1 Diaphorina citri
AAATCGGGAAATCCGTATTTTTTCACCATTTTGCTAGTTTGTACCGTATATGCCGAAAAAAAAGTTGGCAACCCTATACCAAATACATAAGACCTTGTTTAGACCGCGGGAGTAAAGGGACTTTCCAGTCTCATTTTGGTAGTATAAACAAGGTACATAATTATCAGGGTATATTCTGTTCTACTTGAAAGAGGGTACCTACATATACATATAGGTACTTATGCCAGCGATAAGTGTACAGGTAAGTAAATATGGGATAAGACCATAGGTAAATATGGGACAAGACAACTGTGTATTTATGTAAATGTAGCGATCTGGGGAGGAAAAGGACACAAGTGTGTAGAAATTTACATAGGAATTTCACTCATGTCGCCCTCTGGTGGGCTTTTCCGGAAGTTTTTCGTCGCTTATTTTTCACGAGAAAAAACGGATGGCACGCTTAGGGAAAGCGAGTATCACCGTTTCGACAATGCCTCCCTGACCTTACGGAAAAGTTCACCACTTGT
>NW_007424577.1:0-506 GCF_000475195.1 Diaphorina citri
TAGTTTTAGTTTAGTTTAGTACGTAGTCTTAACATTGTACCACATACAATTTTATTGTATATTTGTGCAAATAAAAATTGATTGATTGATAGTTGGGTTTGAGTGGATTGGAATACATAGAAGCCCTCAGGCACACTCTATTAAATTTGTTAATAATAGACTCTTGAGTGATATATTCCAATTGGTTAATAATAGGTGATACTGATAACTGATAACACAAGAGGCATTCTCTACCACCTAACCCTTAGGAGCTTCATTATTATGTGGTCAAATTCTCATCTAAATGATAGTTAAATTCTATGCCATGGCTGAGATTGAACCCATGCCCTCCTGTTTACCAGTTTCTTGACCACTACACCACCAAAGCAGGTGTATGTTTACTGTTTGCGCAATACCGGGTTGGTACATCAACATCACACGGTAAACTTTGTCCAGAGAGGCACAAAACATGTTACTCACTACTAATATCTGATCAAAGCATAGGCCTCTCTCTCTCCGCTCCTTGG
>NW_007424579.1:0-506 GCF_000475195.1 Diaphorina citri
TTTTTTTTTTTTTTTTTTTTTGTATTCTCAAATAAACACATGAAGGTGTGCCAATATCAGTATGCGTGTAGGGTGTCCAAATACATATACTTGTTCATAGCGGAACTGTTTGCTCTAATAGCATTGATAAATATGATAATGATATTTCGAATAAACTTCAACCACCCTGGATTTAATCGGGAGATGTTTTCTTCTATCAAATTCGTTCAATCTGAAGCGAAAGTTTCTGAATATCAAGATCGAAAATATCTTTCAAATAAGTAGCATAATGTGACGATAGCATCATGACCTTTCAGCAAGGATTTACTGTCCAATGGCAACAACGATAAATGGTTGTCCTAGAAGCAACAGAATTCCCCATTAGAACAATCAAAGTTTTTGAGGGATTTCTATAAAAATCTTCAAATATAGATACCAAAATCAAGATCATTTCGGTTACTATTAGGATTTCCCATTCATCAGGAGTTGTAGTACCAATAGATCACAATAGGCAGGTAAGTAACATT
>NW_007424580.1:0-506 GCF_000475195.1 Diaphorina citri
GTTCCCTGGGGTACTGAATAGGGGTGGTTTTGGAGAATGTCGCTATAATAAGTTTCATTTAAGATTATTTTATTATTATTTCCGGTCTTTCCTTCTTCTAGAGAATCTAGAGCTGTTTCCTCTCTACTTCCTGATATTTTTACCCTTTGAGTTCTTCCATTTAGGTAACTTTTGAAAAATTTGAGTTGTGTTCCCTGAATTCCTATTCTGGACAATGTTTGGATAAGAGTTGAGTGTTCCACCGAATTGAAAGCGACTGAGAGGTCCATCAGGACTGCCGCACCTTTACCACCACTGTCCAAAATAGGGTAGACACCCTCTACTAAGTCCAGTATGGCGTCATTAGTACATTTTCTTTCTCTGAACCCATACTGTGCGTTATTGAGGATTTCGTTCTCATCGAGGAAGCGGACTAGTCTTCTCTTCACACATTTTTCTAATATTTTTGATAAGGTTGAGGTCAGACTTATGGCGCGATAATATTCTACTTTCTTAGGGTCTTTTTT
>NW_007424581.1:0-506 GCF_000475195.1 Diaphorina citri
TTATGAAATAAGGGTTATTGTCAAATAAACTATCCACTAAAAGGCCGGCCACACGTTCTGATAAATAGAGGTTGTGGGCCGCACAACTCTTCTGTTTCCCAAAATTTCCATCACAAAAGATCTGCGCGCTGCGGTAGCACGGTAGCACCTTGAGAGCTATATGTCTAGCTGAAGATTTCCAATGAACACGAAACTAGGCTGTTCGAATGTGTTAAAAATGGTATACACTTTGAATAGATACGATTTTCCCCCGTTTGGTTTTCGTCAAAGGTTTTATTCAAAGTACATAACCCTTTTTCATAATTTGACCCTTTAACCCGAAACACTAGTCCTTCGGGAAGACATCGGGATTCAGGAGGTTCAAGTTTTGGTTCCCCTATCGCAAGCCCATGCCTTGACGCAACAAAGTTCAGAGACACTTTGGGAACACCATTTTCCGTCTTAATTTCGTTCCGACTTAACCTGGCGCAGTGAAGCTCAGGACATGAAAACTGGAAGAAACCAGA
>NW_007424582.1:0-506 GCF_000475195.1 Diaphorina citri
TGGTGTTGTATAGGAATGAGATGAACAAAAAATAACAATCACAGACAAAAGTAAATAAAACAAACACAGTTCATGCAATAATGAACAATTTCGATCAAATAATGCACGGGAAAAGATGCAATAATAGAATGCATAGTACGTAGTGTGGATGAAGATTTGGATGGAATGAAACATACGTAATGAGAAATGGTAAAATGATGAGAACAGTTAACAATATCACTTTTTTACATATAAAAATATACTGTTGCCGTCGTGAGAGTCTATGATTCAAGTGTATATAACATTTTCTGGGAGTCACTATAAAATAGAATTGTATTATATTATTCACACTTACGTTCTGGCGGTTTCGGGAAACAAGAGCTGAACGGATCTCCGATATAACCTTCTGGGCAAGTGCAAATAGGAGTATGATTGATCACTTTGCACTGAGCATTGTATCCACATGAGCCAGGACATGGGTCTCTACATTTCTCATTGATACAGGCCAAGTTGCTCGCACATTCGGA
>NW_007424583.1:0-506 GCF_000475195.1 Diaphorina citri
TGAGCCGGACCGTGTGTGACCATAGCCTAATCAGCTGACGAACGAGCCATTTTCACACGAGGCACTGCGCAGAAGACAAAATTTGGGCTTTGCGCAGGTGGAATTTTTTCCTTTATCAATAGCGCGAATTTTTGAAAATTCCATTTTTGATTATTTTTTTGCAGTGCATGGGGCATGTGCAAAAAGTTGCGTTTCCTTTGCAGAATTTTGATCAGGCAATCAGTTTTTCCACATGCCTACTACCTACCTACATCTTCTAATTTTACTCCTGCCTTCACTGCAACTCAACAGTGAAAATTCCTCATTACTGTCAGAAGAAATACTTGTCACGAACTCACCAACTAAAGAAGGAAGTTTACCATCAAGCTCAGAACTTAGAAACCTTTATTGAAAACCATACAAGATCCCATAGCTACCAATTATCAGTGTGTTTTAAGGAATTCCTCTTAGTATTGGTAAGTAATCAATCATTTGTGATTTTATAAAGTAGTTAAGATTTATTAAAA
>NW_007424584.1:0-506 GCF_000475195.1 Diaphorina citri
GACAGACCCTCGGCGAATGGAGTAGGAGGAGAAGTGAAGAAAAGGAATGGCGTAAAAGTAGAAGATGATAGGACGAAAGATGGTGTAAAAGCAAAAGATAACAAAAAGGAAGATGATGTAAAAGCAAAAGATGATGAAAATAGAGATGAAAATGATGATGATGATGATAATGAAGTTGATAGTGGGGAAGAGTCAAATGATACTTCCACTAAGGACTCTGACAAAGGTAGATACTTATCCGAGACAAAGGTTCTGAAAATTTAGTAGGTAGGTAATTACAATCTGCCTAGATTCCTAAATGATGAATGATGATATTGATGTAAAAGGCGGAATTAGGAGTAGGTATTTATTGTCTCAATGTAGCCAAAGAAGATGGTATGTAACCAGAGTTCCTAAACAATGGCGGGCATGGTTGGCCTACCATTTTACGTAAATTACGTACTGCTTTCTCTTCCCGGGTAAGCTTGATGTGACAAAGTGGTTCCAACTTCCAACGAAATGCCGAG
>NW_007424585.1:0-506 GCF_000475195.1 Diaphorina citri
CGACTCACTTCAATCATTCTTCTGACCGGCGAAGAACAAACAAACTTTCAAGTGTATTGCCTTTTAGAAAATCTTTTTCTATTCTATGAATTCAAATATCTGGAGCAAGCTTCGTGCAGAACTATCTGATAAAGAAAAACCAACCGTCATCATGATAAAAAAAGAGAGGAAATTTAATTTGTATTTTATGCAAAGAGTAATTAACGGTCACATTAATCCTCTTTGCTCCTGGCGTTGCTATGAAATCAGCGAATTTGAAAATAGTAAATAAACAACATCGCACTGGCAACACTGTATAGGAAAACCACATGATAGCTGTTTTCATCGTTAAGGTCAGGATAGGTGAGGAGAGAAAGCGGAGGAGGTGTGAAGTGTGTTCCACTTCCATTGCAGTTTAATGTTATTGTTGGTATCTTACTGGATGGGTTGTGGAGACATTAGTTCCTTATTGGACAGGCTGGGGACATATTAGTATAAGATATTTCATTTTACTAATGTAATGTATT
>NW_007424586.1:0-506 GCF_000475195.1 Diaphorina citri
TGTACCACCGGTGGCCCAACCGGTCCCGTGGGTACATACACAGTTGTACCACCGGTGACCCAACCGGTCCCCTATGTGATAATATTCAACTATGGAGTTCATTGTCTTCAAAGGTTTAACTCTAGACTCTTTGCATTGTGGAAATTTTTTTTACGACTTTGTTAAGTCGGAAGGTCTTTTCTGGGTGAACTTCGGATCTAAAGGTTGGTGGTTCGAGTCCAAGTCGGTTCATGCCATGAGAATCTATTGAACCTGCTCCCCCATATAAATTTTTTCGTTACGGACCTGAACCCCCATAGGTACGCAGTTGCGCCCCTGTACCCCATACAAGTACGCGATTGCGCCCCTGAACCTTATACAGGGTAGCAGTTACGCCCCTGAACGGGGTCCTCATTATGCAACAGAAAATGGAAGAAATAGGAGAGAAAGAACGAAAGCTGAATTTATTTTTCTATTCATTTTTTTTCCATTTCTTTCCTATTTTTCCTGTTTCCTTTCATTTCTCT
>NW_007424587.1:0-506 GCF_000475195.1 Diaphorina citri
GAGAGAGAGAGAGAGAGAGAGAGAGAGAGAGAGAGAGGGAGACCAAGTTTCCACAGAATATTAAAAAGTAGACGTGTCGTATTTACAAGGAATTAAAAAGAAATATTAAAAAAAAAGTGAGAAAAAGCGATGGTTAAATTGCTTCTGAGGATTGTTTGGATCATTTTCATTTTATTATTTTAATTCCTCGAGATTACAAGGTGTGAACAAGTGATGGAAGACAGGAGTCGCAAGCTAAGGACAGATAGATCTGATAATCCTATTGGACTTGATCATCTTTACTCAATAATGGGTATTAGCTCTCTCTGATAATTCTGACAATATATCAAGAATATTCAGCACTGACCATCACAATCCCGAATTCCTGTGTCTAGGAATGTGTTCCATATAATCTTGGCAATCATGGTGTTACCTCTGACAATATGCAATAGACTCATTATTTTAGTCTTATTACAAAATATTATAATCTTTAATGAGCGACCTCTAAGTATGCTCGGAGACTGTGC
>NW_007424588.1:0-506 GCF_000475195.1 Diaphorina citri
CTTTTCTGTTTTCTGGTGTGCTCTTCTCTGTTCTTTTTTGAATAGAATGATGAAATGATAATGGGAACGACAAATTGTATAAAATGGATTGTACACATTTCTGATGGAGGGTATGATAATGGCCTTTATTATTTAGATTTTATAGGTATATACCTACCTGCTGACAGACCTAGGTTTTAGAGTTACTGTAATGTTCTTTTTATCGATTCAAAAGGTCGATATGACAGGTACTTACAAAAAGCTATTAGCCCATAACTTCTGGACACAAAAAAAACTTACTTTGTTATCCAACATGCAAAATGAGTTATCTGATAAATTGGTTTCGTCGGGAAAACTTCCTACTACAGAAAACAGAAATGTATTGGTGGAGATGTCAAAACTCTTCTCTGTTTGAATGGATGAGAGATAGAGTTCTGGGTTGTGGCATAATTAATAAGCGTAGGTACCAATCATCCCCTCTCACACACCTTTGAATAATGGAATGCTTGTCACAAATGTCCTTCTTC
>NW_007424589.1:0-506 GCF_000475195.1 Diaphorina citri
CAGTGGATATTCTATTTGACATGCGTGTGGATGGACGATGAAGAAAGTGTCAAAAATAAAACAATGACCATCGCATCGCGATCATACAGGAAGGCTATCAGCACAGTGCTTACACCCTGTAGTATTCCTGTAAACAACAGAATGGCCTACCATCTACCTCGAACACCCTATTCATTTTCATGATCGGCTAGAAAAATAAAAAGAAGCTGAAAAATAAAAAGGAGCTCAACTTTTTTTATTATTTCGCCAGCCTAGTTAGCTTGGTTGGTAGAGCGTCTGCCTTGTAAGCACTAGGTCTCGGGTTCGATTCCTTCCTGGGGCTGATTTTATCCTAAACTTTTTTTTTCTCTTCGATTTCGGGACGATAATGTCTTGGTCGTTCAGTTCCCTCTATCAAACCTCTTAAAACATCTAGCCCTCAAAATGGGCTTTTCGTGAGAGAAACCTAACCCAAAATATTTCTGGGAAAATCGTGGTCATGAAGATCAAATCAAAGCTTCCGCCAT
>NW_007424590.1:0-506 GCF_000475195.1 Diaphorina citri
CTTTTATCTTCAACTTCTTCTGGTTTTCTCTCGGTTTGCTTTGAACTTTTCATAAAACTTTTCTTCTCCTCCTCTTTCCTTCTACCTTTCTTCCTTCTTCGTCTCCTCCTCCTCCTCCTCCTTCTTCTTCTCCTACTTTCTCTGTAACTTGTAGTGTAATGTGGCTACGGAGATGGATAAAGGCCGAGATTTTAAACTTCATCTAACTGTCTCCAATGTGATAGGGATTAGATGTGATAGGGATTACGAGGGTCTAAATATGACAAGAGGAGGAGGAGTCATGATCGCAGTCAGAAAATCATTTAAATGTTTTCAAGTCAAACAAAGTAACGAGAACGGGTTTGAATCTTTATTCGTCAAAATATGGTTCTGTTCAAAGCCAATTTTACTAAATGCCACGTATATCCCGCCCAGCAGTAACGCAGAAAAATTCGAATGTTTGGCATCATTTATTGAATCGGTCATTCAAACCAATAAAAATGTCTCACGGGTTGTACTGTTTCTTG
>NW_007424591.1:0-506 GCF_000475195.1 Diaphorina citri
CTATTTGAGATGGTTGGTAAGTATTTTCGGCCCTACCTGCAATGGCTTGGACACAAATCTCAAAGGGAGCCAAGCAACCATATTACACTTGACTTTACCCAATATCTGTAAAGGATACTCTTCTCGTTTATTGTGTGAATTAGTTATTGGAGAACTGTCAAAAATCCTAGAATCTTAGAACACTTAGGTACCACACCGCAAAATTCGTGCTGCATCCTCAAAGACACTCCGGAAAATGTATAGTATAAGCCGCTTTGTACTGCTTGTTGTTGTAGCGGCTTTGGCTGTAGCCCAATGGTGATGGCAGAATAAAGGATTGATAGGTATTTCTTTTATCTGCCATACACTGGGGTGATGATCTCTAACCATGTAATTGGCGCTTACTGCTTGTCAAGTAAAGCCTCGTCCCTTTTTGGTATGGGACCATGATGACCCTGTTTAAAGTTGAAGCCAAAAGACTCTTTTCTCCCTTCCTCTTCCCTTCTTTGTGTGTTCTGTTCACATTT
>NW_007424592.1:0-506 GCF_000475195.1 Diaphorina citri
CTTTTTTCCCCCTCGACAATTTATTTTCATTTTCGTTTTGAACATGAAAATCCATTGTTCCAGTAAAATTATTGCAAAGAAAAAGCCTGCCTATCTTGGCTTTACTAAGTATTTTGTTCTTCTTTTGATTGAAATCAGGGCTGAATTTCAAAGCTTATAATACCTATGTTTACGTAGAAATAACGTAGGTAATACCTATATTTATTTAGCTGCTGTGTACCGGTGACATATGCATAATACAAGCAAATATAATACATTTGAATGATAATCCTTATTTTTGTCCCATCACTAGCTCTTTGATATTGTAGTTCATCCGTGTAATTATGTGTAGTGCAATTTGATCCCTGCGTTGCATGTTGGTTATTCGTTTCGAAATCTCCAGTCAAAGTGTCAAAGATATACAAATTTAAAATTATTTACAAATGTGACATCTCGTATGAACTATAAATACATAGTAGATTATCTTTTATCTTTTTTGAAGAAACATGACACATGTCGTAATTAAC
>NW_007424593.1:0-506 GCF_000475195.1 Diaphorina citri
ACTTCCACTGTAAGGATTGCTCGCAGCTTGGGTGCATCCCGGATTTCCTGGAAGAGAGCTAGGTAAACAATCTTTTTCATAAGGTGGTTTGATAGAGGGAACGTAAACTGCTTAAGTCAAGGCCCGTTCCCACTTTTCGTTTGGAAAAAAATTCGTATCGTCTGCAGTGAGAAACACTCTCATTTAAATTACATTGCGTACAAGGACATTTTGTGTACTTCGCAAAAAAAGAAGAAAAAAAATCGTGTCGTGTGTAGTGGGAACACTCTCATTTAAATTACATGGCATACAAGGACATTTTGTGTACTTCGCAAAAAAAGAAGAAAAAAAATCGTGTCGTGTGTAGTGGGAACACTCTCATTTAAATTACATGGCATACAAGGACATTTTGTGTACTTCGCAAAAAAAGAAGAAAAAAAATCGTGTCATGTGTAGTGGGAACACTCTCATTTAAATTACATGGCATACAAGGACATTTTGTGTACTTCGCAAAAAAAGAAGAAAAA
>NW_007424594.1:0-506 GCF_000475195.1 Diaphorina citri
GGTTACCAAGATTGAATTTTGATGTCTGAGGTGACATTTGAAATATTAATGGTTATGTTGATTAGGTTCAGTAGTCCGTAATATCCTACAGCATGATTAGAATGACAACCCAGTGATTGTGGTTGACATTTTCCTCGAATATGATCGTTAAGATTGATTGAGGCAATTCTTCAACTTGCTTGTAATATGCGATTATGTCTGGAAATATCCACGGTTCTACAGTCAGTTAATCTTTCTGTATTAGTACTTAGCAACTTGGGCAGGTAGCATTATTGCCGCTTGAATATCTCCGTTTTCCTGTTTGCTTATTTCTGCACGTTCTGAAAATACAGGTAGTTCTACCGGTGATTCGAGATAATGTTATGTACCTACATAAGTACTAATGTGGAAATAACAAAAAACTGTTCTAATTCTGAGCTAGAATAGGTACAGTGTAATAAGTAGTACCTTACACAAGTTCCCTTTGTGTAACCTCACACAAAATACATATCGGTAGGTTCCCCACA
>NW_007424595.1:0-506 GCF_000475195.1 Diaphorina citri
CGGAAAAAAAAAAAACGTCGGACGGACGTTTGCACTGCCCTCTTCCGCACCAATAAATGATCAAAAGAACTCATGGACATGCGGAAATAATTAAAAAATTTCATGTCGTCCAATCTCAATTGACCCATTAACTTTTGAAAAGCACCGGTGTGATATTTATCGATCTGATACAATTGGATGGACCCAAAATCTTCTTTCCTTCCTCTTTTTCGTCCGATTGTACCAATACATTATCATCAATGTATTTACGTTCATCCTTGATGACTGATGAATACTGAGTACTGATACTGACTGACTACAGGGCCGGATTAGCCCCCCGCGGGGCCCGGGGCAGTTTCAAAGGCGCGGGGCCCCCAGTTTGGGCTGATCGAACTTAAAATTTTCAGCGCCGCAGGCGAAATTTTTCAAAAAGTAGGTAGATATGTGCTTCATGCTTTGTCACAAGTTAATTTTTGACGTACCTAATTCGTAGATATTTTCTTATCCTAATTTTCGCTGAACGCTAA
>NW_007424596.1:0-506 GCF_000475195.1 Diaphorina citri
CTAGCACCAAACGTTTCAATGCAGGAGGCAAACGTAATGCGAGCCCTAACCAGTTCCTTGGGATCCCTACAACATAAAATGACAAAGACAAAATATTAATTTGTTGAAGTTAATATATCTAAATAAATAAATGCCGTTTCTTTGTGTTATTATATCACAACTTCGGTGTTCACTGCAGCATGGTAGGATTTTCCAAATCTCTCCATAAATCCATAATCCAGCGCTTAAAATGTTTACCTACCATGCTGGCACCGGTCGCTATGCCCATTTATATTACATAGCTACTCATTTTCCTCACGAGGCTGAGTGGGCCCCGCAACAAATAGTTACGGAATCAATCATTTGCATGATACATTTTTTTACCCCGCCGGGAATCGAACCCGGGTCTCCCGCGTGCAAGGCGAGCGCAGTGACCACTACGCCATGGAAGCTGATATTTAAACAAGTAAGAATAGTGTACTTACAAGCGAGCACCCTTGGCCTCCGCCTCTGCACGTTTCCGTTCA
>NW_007424597.1:0-506 GCF_000475195.1 Diaphorina citri
ATTTACACCTGTGTACATCTGTGTTGAGTGGTAGAACTTCTACCAGTGTAATCCCCTGTATTGTCTACCTTATAGTTTAGCAAACTAGCAATATTCTACAACACATTCCTGTTCTGTAATACAATATTACAGTAAGGAAAAGTTCTTAGTACAGGAATCACTATCCCCGTGATAACCTAAAATCAGCACAATTAAATTCCCTGATATTCACAGAGTGATGATCTTAAAGTTAATTAATTTTCCAAGGAAACATTTTTTCTTCAAGCAAACCGGTTTCAATTTATTCAAGTTTTAATGAAAATCATGGAATATAATAGGTATCCCCATTAACAAATGTCTCATATTAGAGATAGAGACATATGAAAATTTTACTAAAGATCATCATTTTATCGTGGATTTCAAAGCACTTGTCTTATACAACCCTAACTATTCATCAGTAGAAATTATAACCTAACCTTACGCCCCCCTCTTGGATGTAAATAACATTTTTTCTCTCCCCCCCCCCC
>NW_007424598.1:0-506 GCF_000475195.1 Diaphorina citri
CTATCAGAGACGGCCTTTATAAAAACCTTGATCAATATGGATCTGGTTTCCGAGGCTGCACACAATTTATGTGACCAGAAAATTCCAGGGGTTTTCCATCGTCCAAGCTGTAATTTCCGGGCGTCATGCGACCACGCGGAAAAAAATTGAATTTCCTACCCCAAGCTCTCCCTATATGTCCCTATCATACATACTATGTCTATGTAAATACATATAATACATATATAGATTTGTACAATTGTACATACTAGTAATATGACCATAAATATACATAATATACATATATAGATCTGTACAATTGTACATACTAGTAATATGACCATAAATACGAGTAGTATGTACTATTATGTACATAAGAGTAAAATGTAAAAATGTACATGGATATGTATATCAATTCAAATAGATTGAAAAGTATTTTCAATATCGAAAACATTTCAATATGTATGAGGTAGATTTTGAATAGAAAATGACCTGCCTCTCATACCTGCCATTTTTACCAACATACT
>NW_007424599.1:0-506 GCF_000475195.1 Diaphorina citri
CGAATAATCAGCCAACCAAACAGGTAACCTGAGGGTTTTGAGGTGAAGCAGTGTCCACATCCCGTAGTATATGTCCCTTATCAGTTGGGCGATGAGGGACACAATTCTTCCCTCTTATGTGCTGGATCAATCCAGAAAAAATGACAGAAAATCCAGGATTGAGGTGGTTTGGACATGTAGAGAAAAGAGACGCGATGAGTAATTGAGTATGTAGGTATGTAGGAAAGATATGGAGGTAGGAGAAAAAGAGGCCGAATATTTAGTTGTCATAATTGGGAACTAGAGGTACCACAAACATTGAGTGCATTCAGCTTTTGTGAGGACAGTATTATTTTATGGAGCTCCTCCTCAAAAATAGACTACCAAAGTGGAGCGGAGAGTATCGAGCTTATATTTATGTAGAAGGAACCAATGGATTGAAACCGTATAGAGCTGAGACCATAAAGCTCTGTGCTCTCCTGTTTTTAGCCTTACCTAGAGCTTTGACCAGGTCTCCGGTAATGGGG
>NW_007424600.1:0-506 GCF_000475195.1 Diaphorina citri
TATGTGTCTGTATAGCTTACCAATTCTTGAACCTCCTCTATTTGCTTGTCAATTTCAATCATGATATTTCTTCTACCTGCAAAAGAAAAAGAAATCTTGTTAATGTCTGAGTTTTTTGATAGCAGGAGAGAGAGTTTTTTGGGCAAGTTTCACCTCTTTTATTTTGAAGAAATTAAACATCTTCTATGATAATTGGACAGAATGGGTCTGTGTCATAATATGTCCATCCTGGTACTGTACCCATCAGCTGGGGGAGACATCAGAGGCAAACACAGAAAATAATTAGTAATCAGAAGGGTCAAAGGATTCAGTATTATAAAATTATTCTAAGTCAGCTTCCATTTGGGTCCCTTGTGTACCTCCATTATGATCTTGTGTATATCCATTTTGAACTAGACTTGTAAGAGTTGCAAAGGATTTTGTCAAACTAGGTCTGGAGCACTCATTTCAACATTAAGGTGTTAAAGGGTTAAAAAATTAACAGATGTTACTCACCATTATCATTC
>NW_007424601.1:0-506 GCF_000475195.1 Diaphorina citri
CAGCTTTGTAGTACACTTTGTTCTACTTCAGCGAAATAACTTAATTTTCCTTAGAAGCAATTTCCGACATGAAAAAAATTGATTTGTTCTAAGTTTCATTTAAAAAATTCACTTAAGATACAGAAGATTCAGTCTCGAAGTAGTGAACATGGTCCTGTTTATAGTTCCTGAGTTTGAGTTTGGATTGCATTCATTCTCATGGGGATAATTGATTAGATATACCTACCTTAGATGTAACTTTTTATTACACCATTAATTTCACATGAGCCAATTTTAAACTTATACAAAAAAATGCCTATCATTTCAAATAACAATGAGGTTTTACCCAATTACCTAAACACATACGAGTTATTTGCATTTATAGGCACAAGAAAATAAATTTAAGGCAATAAAAAAGAGTTAGGTATGTAGGTAGTTAAAAATGAGAACTTTAATCAACAGTAACCATATCAATTGAATGTGAAACTACATTATGCTCGTAAAGTTTATAGTATTTAGGTAGGTAC
>NW_007424602.1:0-506 GCF_000475195.1 Diaphorina citri
CCTTGCCTCTGCCTAGGACAACTGGTTTTGCAACATTCGGAATAGCAGTACTTCACCTATAGAGGAGACCATGGCAATATTTGTAGGAGCAAGACGTATTAGGATACACAAGCTACTCAATTCTTGAGTGAGTTTCCAGTAATAAAAACCACCAGCTGTTCTTTTCTTTTCAATCTACCCTTGCACCCTCCTTCGTATTAGAACGGGGCCTACTTTAGAGACTGAATGAAGACGGCATCTCTTTTGAGAGATCATAATAGTGCTTATTTGTACTACTCGGGCAGGACTAAAGAGTCCCTTTATAGTCCTACTTTCCGACTAGGTTATTTCCTGCAATCATGCCTGGAGCATTTGTGTAAAGTGAATTACGGAGTACAATATGGTCGCGTGGCAGGCATTTAAAAAATATTAGAAGTCTTGTTTTTATAGCTGTGTTGCTACACAATAGAGTAAAAGTAATATCGCAACTGTATCCAAATGGATTTAACCCACCAAGGTGTAATGAC
>NW_007424603.1:0-506 GCF_000475195.1 Diaphorina citri
CAAAGTCATTGTTGCTTAACCCTTATTTCGTAAAAACGGTAAGAGACATCGAAAACATTTGGCCATTCGGATGTGAATTCGGATGTGAATTCGGCCATTCGGCCAGATTAACGGAACGTGTATCCATTGTATCATATAAAGGTAATAAGTTTTGCAGTTACCTATTTCATAACAGTGAATATTCTAATCAATGTGATTTTTCACGCCGAATCGAATGGTGCTACTTTTAGTACTGTCTGACTTACGGTTGAGAAGTTGCGGGTTCGATACTTCCCTGTGTCGACAAATTTCCCTTTTATTCGTGAACCGTTACCAAATAAGCAAAGTGAATAGTTAATCGTATGTCATTTTTCACGCGGAATCGAATGGTGCTACTTTTAGCACTCTCTAACTTACAGTTGAGAAGTTGCGGGTTCGATACTCCTCGAAATCGAATGGTGCTACTTTTAGCACTCTCTGACTTACAGTTGAGAAGTTGCGGGTTCGATACTCCCCTGTATCAACAA
>NW_007424604.1:0-506 GCF_000475195.1 Diaphorina citri
GGTAGGTATACATAGGTACTGATTTTCTCTAATCACTACGGGCTGAAAAATTCCCGGAGGGACGGACCCTGCTTGTTTAAAGGGGACTTACTTTGCTTTCCGTGTCCGCTTTAAAGGAGACCAACACCTTAAGTCCTTTGCGCCAACTAATTATTTCCTGACAAATTGGGTAAGGTGTCCGGACTATTGCCACATCAAAACCTCGGGCCTAGCATTTATTTCTCCGTGTCCGTTTTAAAGGGGACTAACACCTTCAGGTGTATCCACACATAGTTGACAGGGCGTTGATCGATGTCGACTGAATCGTCCACACTGCCTCGACAACATAGTTTCACCTCGTCAATCCACGGCCGGTCGACTATGTCTGGAAACACCTTTAGGTCTTCTCGCCAACTACTTATGTATTTCCTGACAAAATAGAGGAAATTTTCTATTATGTTAAGGCGGTCTCTTCCTGATCCCTGATGTGCCGCGTCCATTTTAGTTTAGGACTATTGCACTGCACA
>NW_007424605.1:0-506 GCF_000475195.1 Diaphorina citri
CTAAAATAGTTCTCTGCTCCGTGTATTAGTTTCTGAACGTGATGCGACTGCTACATTTTGTTTCTGCAGTAGTGTCCTGGAACGGTCGTTCTAGAAAACGGCAAAATAAACATACCGCTGAAAACGATAAAAGTTACTCGTGTGTTAGTTGGGCTGTCCTGTTCAAAAAATCTTGGACCTACTAAACTTTGGTGGGCTGAAAAGTCGATGCTGCTCAAGTTCTTATAGGTAGGTAGGTACTGATCCTAAATCTGAGATGAGCTCTTGGTGTTCCTACTCTTAAGTAAACCAGAGGGAGAGGACTACTTATTCTATAAAATTTGTTTTATCTACATAGTCCTGATAGTCCATGATTCCTTTAATTTTTTTACCCATCTCCAAACATGATTGTGAAGTGATCCCAATGAGAGTTGAAATTTCCAAGACTCTTGTCATTTTCACACGATGGGTTTTTCTAGTAATTATAACTAAGTACGTACTTTTTCGCTACCTACCGAGACTGAAGA
>NW_007424606.1:0-506 GCF_000475195.1 Diaphorina citri
CTACTTATAGCAGCTATCTACCATCTTTAGGACAAAAAAAGGAGCTTCCCCACTTGAAAAACTTGACCAAAAATGTTCGAAAGCCTTTCCTTTGGAAAAAAGCAACACCTCTTTTCAAAATTATATCAAAGCAATCCATAATAGAGTCCTGTAATAGAGAAGAAGAAGAAGAAGAATTAGGAGGAGCGGAAGAAAAAGAAAAACTCGGTGCATAGGTATACATATATAGTTAAGTAACAACTTTCTACCAAAAGTTAGGACAAAAAAATGGCCCCACAATAATAATACCATTATTAAACACAACAACAAAAATAACAACATCAACAAAAAATAAGGGTAATCAAAAGTAATAACCCTCATGACGTAATAAGTATTTTTATTATAACAAGAACACCATCCCACGACAACAAACACAACATTACCACCACCACTAACAACAACAACAACAACAACAACAACAACAACAACAACAACAACAACAACAACAACAACAACAACAACAACAA
>NW_007424607.1:0-506 GCF_000475195.1 Diaphorina citri
CTCCTTCTCCTCCTCCTTCTTCTCCTCCTCCTTCTCCTCCTCCTGCTTCTCCTCTTCCTCCTCCTCCTTCTCCTCATTTTCCTTTTCTCCTCCTTCTAATTCTGCTTCCCATTATTTTTCTTCTCCTTATATTACTTTTTCCTCCTTCTCCTCTTAATATTTCTTCTTTTTCTCTTTTCCTCCTCCTTTTTTTCCTCCCCCTGATTCTCCTTTTCTCCTCCTTCTAATTCTGCTTCCCATTATTTTTTCTCTCTTTCCTCCTCCATATACTCTCCCTCCTCCTGATCTTTCTTCTTCCCCTTCCCTCGCTTCACCCTTCCTCCTCCTTCTCCTCATCCTCTTCCCTCTCCTCCTCCTTCTCTTCCCTCTCCTCCTCTCCTTTTTCCTCCTCTCCTTCTTCTTCTCTTTAAAAGTATCGAGAGTTTATGAAGGCGGATGTTCTTGTATTAGGATGTATCATGCAAGGTTTAACATGCTATCAGGCATCAGGCATCTATTTTCAGAAT
>NW_007424608.1:0-506 GCF_000475195.1 Diaphorina citri
TTCGCTCATTAAGTGAACTGACGGGACCTTCGGGGTTTCGTACGGGGTACCTACGGGTACCGGGGCTTTACCTAGTCTAGAGTTAACTGAACGACTAACCTCATTAATATAGCACGTTAACAGAACATCTCAGTTTATTAAATGGAGCTGGAACATAACACCTAAAATTCTAAAAAAGCTTCTAAAAGTTTTCTGGTTCTTAAGCATCAGCCACAGAAAATAAAAGCCAGCTGTTCTCCTAATCCCAAGAATTAATTAGAACATTGGCCTTCAAGTTGAAAATAGCAGTTAGCAACATGCTACTCCATAGTACATAGCAGAATGCTACTCATAGATATGTCAAGTTCAAAGTAGCAGTTAGCAACATGCTACTCCATAGTACATATAGCAGAATGCTACTCATATGTAATGTCAAGTTGAAATATGAAGAAGAGGGAGGGACTGTAAATAGTTATATTCCCTGCGTTTCCTGTAAAATCTGTAAATGAAGGAGGGATTCCCTTCTC
>NW_007424609.1:0-506 GCF_000475195.1 Diaphorina citri
AATCACCGCCATACATGATCAAAATGCTTGACAAGCATCGAAGCTTGTCAAGCATGCTTGATCGTCTAAAGGGCCTTTATAAGGCGGAAAAAAGATCACAAGCAACAGGCAGCCTGAAATGACGCCTGTTGCTTGAGGAAAATTCAATCATTCAACGTGATTCGACGTTTTTGGTGTCAAAACCGTACCGTACGTCAGTATAAGATAGTACCTACCTATCTAGGTACCTAAAAGTAATTTTTATGAACATCAGAGATCGGAGCAATTGTCAGCGGTATTTCGATCGCACTTTGGTAGTTCTTTTTACCGCAATCTGGCGATTTTGACCGTATTTTGACAAAACCATACCTAAAACGCCCAAAAAGTATGTCTTGTTACCATGGAAGCTAAATCCTACAGGACAAGGAAAGTCGTGTGATGTTCACACGAGATTCTTTATTGCACTTCTGTCTATTTGCCCGCTGCAAACCTGTCCATTTCATTTCTCTTTATTGCTACTTGTTCTC
>NW_007424610.1:0-506 GCF_000475195.1 Diaphorina citri
TTTTTGAAAACAAAGAGAGAAATCATATAAATTACCCACCGGTTGGGTATTGCGAAATTCCTTTTAGGTAGGTACTGTGAGTGATATAGCTTGGTAGACCCCTAATATTTACCTACAAAACACAGAATACCTATAATATTTACTTTCCTTCCTATAGGATAAGGAACACAGGAAGAACCTCACACTTCCTTTCTTCATTTCTCCGAAACAAATTTAGATTAGACATTTTTTTTCCACGGTTAGGTTAGGCTCACTTAAGCCCGCCTTAAGAGCTTAGGGGACTTAACCTTCTGTTTTTACTTTCCATAGATAAGACACAGAGGAAAATGAGTCCAATCTCAAAGAGATTTAAATATAATTATATTTTGACTTGAACTTGAACCGTGTATAATCTTACTTACCTACCTAGGTACCTACATAGATTTTTTAAAGCTTTTTTCCCTCTCTCTCTCTCTCTCTCTATCCACCTCCTGAAAAAAAGTAAACCAGTAAACCCACGAAAAACG
>NW_007424611.1:0-506 GCF_000475195.1 Diaphorina citri
CTCAATGGGGTCACGTGACTTGCGAAAGCTTACACCGGAACTGACAAATTCGGCTTTTGAAAAGGCTTCCTCTCTTGGGTTTTCTTGATTTTTTCCGTCATCCCCCCCTAAATCCTAATGCTTAGAAAATGTTGACAAAAAGGAGAAGAAGAGGGACAGGGGCAGCGAAAATTTGTCACATTTTTTGGTTGACACATTTTCAGGTTGTCTTTTAGTTGACTTTAGAGCCTGATGACATAAGAGGAAGATTCCCGGAGAATGCCTTCTGTTGAAAATAAGATGGGTACGATAAATAAAATCGAGAAACATCATTGACTCTTATTTTAAATTGATCATTCGGAAATCGGTATATGGAATGATGAAACTTAAAAGACAATTTTATAATTCACATAGGTAATTATTTCAGAGAATTGAGGCCATAGAACAGTTAATATTAAGGAGCGCGGTAGCGCTCCGCCCCGCCAAGTCAAGAAAGTTTGACCGCGCTACTAGAGATATTATACGCG
>NW_007424612.1:0-506 GCF_000475195.1 Diaphorina citri
AACTCCGTCAAAAAAACGTACGGTAATGTTGTGGCTTATGTACGATAGTTCATACTTTGAAATCTGGCAACCTTGTATTTTTCATGAATTTTGGCACGAAATTTGAAAATTTGAATTTGAAAGATAAATAAAAAATGTGACTTGTGTAATGAAATGAAAACCGAAACCGAATTGTGATTTTGTGATTTTCAAATTTTCCTGTAAATCCTGTGCATTTCCTGTGTTTCAACAACGTTCAGGGAATTAGGTGTAGCAGGTACTTACAGTAGTACAATTTTAGATAAACCCCCTTTCTTCAAAAATCACCGTAAAGGTACCAATACACTGTAGACTTTTCTCTCCCAGACTTGGTCTAACGAGTCTAGGATAATGTAGGTACATACATGGGTACTAAAGCACTCTAGGAGTAGTCAGTACATTTTCCCAGCTAGAGCTCCAAGACTAAAAACCTAGTATGGAGGATATGTGTTTCAGGCGATTTCAATTGATATGGGTTCCAGTTGATT
>NW_007424613.1:0-506 GCF_000475195.1 Diaphorina citri
TTTAGAAAAGTCACATAGTGTACTGATTTGGGGAACGACATTTCCGACAACACAAATGGGTAAGTGAATGGGTCTAATGTTTAACACAAATAAAATGGGTCTAATGCTCAAAATTGAATGGGTCTGATATAGACGGAAATGAGCCAGAAATTGGACATAAAATGGATCACATATTAAATAAAAATGGGAAGACAAATGATTACCTTCTTTACTACTTCCGTTGCCGGCTCCATTCTGTGGATTGAGGAGACTGTGCAGCCCCCTTTTCCAAGACTGGTCCTGTCCCTTTTCCGAGACTATTCCCGTCCTTTTTCCGAGACTATTCCCGTCTTGGACCTTCTCAACAGTTCATATGTTTAGTTCATGTTCATGCCCTTTTTACAATTCGTTCTTGGCTAATGGTTCATTAGTCCATGGTACCTAATAGTCCTAATCACAGAATGTGGATTATCAAAATATGCCCACATAATATCTAGAAGAAAAATGGTTAGGATATGCCCACAAGG
>NW_007424614.1:0-506 GCF_000475195.1 Diaphorina citri
AAACGGGTTATTTCTGATTTTTGGTCTTGCTTTTACGTTCTTCAGCCATGGTAAGCTAGAAACTATATAGGTACCAACACGTATTCATAGCATCTAGGAACTAGGAAGCGAGCAGCTAAGAACTTACAGCATCGGCAGTACGGAAGGTCAATGATCTTATCAACATATCATTTCCACAGAAGCCGTTTTTGTGTGTACTCATCAACCCATCAGGTATTTTATTTTAGGGTTGACAGTACATCTTCCCTCTTTTTCCTCAGGCTAAAACGAGTCTGAAGGATGCTCTGAAGAATTGGGCTGAGGAAAATCCAGACACGCCATTGGCTCAGGCAAAAGACATCGGACTTCAGTTTAAGATGATCGATAAAATGGACAACTCCTTAGTTCTTATACCCAATGTTGAGTAAGTATAGAACTATATAGTAGATAATAGATCAGTTGCGCTAACTTGGGTGATGTTTCAAAGTCATAGAGCAGGAAAAATGAGGACCAACGGAATTTTTCTT
>NW_007424615.1:0-506 GCF_000475195.1 Diaphorina citri
TGAAAACAGGTGACGTCGCGCGACAATGTCGCGCGATTTTGTCGCACGACAGAGGTCGCGTTGGTGGAAATCCACCTTCACAGACCTGGGTCTCGAGCTTTTTCCGCCACACATGTTAAGACGGTATGACACACTCCGTCTGTGAAACCTTAGTCTGTCAGACGAGACGGTCGGCATAAAGTTCGTTTTCTTAACGACTAGCTTTCTCCTATTCTTCTCTCGTCAATTGTGAGACGATAAGACCTCTATCACAAGGTGCCTCCACAATTTTAGAAAATATGCTAGAAAAGAGCTTGCTCTATAACTGATGAACACAATACATGCGGGATAACGGCTCAGTACCTATAGGCTCAAGCCCTTATCATACTGGCTGCATTGGCTCAGCTCTAACCGTCAGCTGGCTCAGCTCTGCGTAACACCGTGTATCTTTATCAATCAGGCAAGTGGCCTGGAATACTCGACCAGTAGTTTCCAGGCAGTCTCCACCAACAGTCAGGCCTAAGGCC
>NW_007424616.1:0-506 GCF_000475195.1 Diaphorina citri
TACCGTTCTTTGTTATTAAAAGTTAAGAATTATTTTTGATTTCTTTATAAGTTATTTTTTTACGCTGGGTCAGTATTTTGAGATTATTTGAGATACATAATTAAAATTAATCAACCAATCAGAAAGCAGCATTGTAGGTCAATGTTTAAAATGCTGCATTCTGATTGGTTGATCACAGTGTAGTTCGGGGCCCCAATGCTAATATTTACCTTTCTTGAGGTGCATTCCTTCATCTAATATAAGTACTTGGGACTATACTTCACTTACGCCTAAATGGTGTTATTTACCTTTCTTGAGCGTGGCATATATCCTAGAGTTATTCTGGTTATCAGGCTTGGTGTTATTATGTACAATGCTAAAGTGCGAAGGGCATCCGCTCGTAAATTTTGTAGCCAAAACCAAATGTCAGCCCAAAGCAATCACCCTGCTTAGGGCTGATTGAGAGGACCCCGTCTGTACACGGGAAAAGGCGACTTACCATTATTCAGATGGGTGGGGAACTTGTT
>NW_007424617.1:0-506 GCF_000475195.1 Diaphorina citri
ATAATTACATAAATTATTATTATTTATTAATTTCTCCTTCAAATAGTTCTTATAGCACAGTTCTATCTAGTGTGCTTAATCTGCTTGATGAGTGATTATTTCTCACTGCTAGAGGTAATTGGGACGGAGACTTTTTATAAAGACTGTTTGTTTTTATTGATTTCATCCTGGTTTATCTAGGTATCTTTATCGCGTTCTTCGACCTGATAAGTTTTACAACACAATGAGCAATAACGTCAACTAAAACAATCGCTATAACTTATAAAACTCTTCCTAGGTTCCGAATTCCGATTTAGGAAGGGGGCATTGCTCTTTTTTTACGTAAAAAGCAGAACATAGTTTTTTAAGGCAATTTTTTATTGGTAAGAATAGGATATTTATAACGAAAGTAAAAGGATATAAAAAATACATAAGAAAGGATTGTCATAAAAAAACACGAAACATTTTTTTATGAAGTACGAAGAGTGGTAACAATGTGAAAACCTCATCAAAAAAATGTCGTGTTT
>NW_007424618.1:0-506 GCF_000475195.1 Diaphorina citri
TACTACCAAGGGTTTTAATGATGGAGGTTTGTACCCTTCATTCGGCGACAAGCTACCCACCTCACCCTGTAGATTAGCCTCACCCTGTAGATTAACCTCACCCAGCCTGAGAAGGACCGGGAAAAGCCAGCACGTGAGTGCCCAGCTGGACATCTATCCGGATATCAATCACACTTGGGTTGGGAGCTCAGATTAAGAATAACATAGAGGGAGCGTTTGGGTCTTTTTACATATCAAGGTCGAAGGACAGTTCACGAACAGCTGTCTAACCAAATTTGTTTAGTCACCTGACTTTACTCTTCTCTCATTGGTGGAAAATTATTGAAATCTTTGTTTACATTTTGCAGTCCTGGTCTGTATTTTCAATTTCCCCCGATTTCTGAATGGTTTTATAAATTTTTAAAGTCAATAATGGATAAATAAGATAGGATACCCATCGAATTTACTTAGAAGTTGTTAAAAGTAAAAGTTTCATAAAAAAGCAGAAATAATGTTTCAAAATTTCT
>NW_007424619.1:0-506 GCF_000475195.1 Diaphorina citri
TATAGGAAAAGGCTGACAGTCTATTGTTTCGACGGAAAAAATAAATTCTGACGCGAGTTCAAACAAAGTCATACAAAACAAAAAAACAAACAGTTCACAACAACAAAACAATACATCTTTGTTGTTTTCTATGTAAACGCTTGGGGGTCGTACCTATACGGATCATACAAAGGTACGTGGATGATGATGTAGGATGTAGGTATATTGTATAGGTTATACCTACATATACGTGCCAGTAGGAATAACATGAATAATGTGAGAGACGTTAAAAAGTATTTAGTAAGCAGGTAGCAAGTAGCAGGTTGTTATGAAACAAGGAAGTCAAATTTGACGAAGTAGGAGACTAAAAAGAGCAAGAGTTAATACAGTAAAAATCTGGTGTGAACATCACACGACATTCCTTATCCTATTGAATGATGCTTATTTGGGTGTTCTTTTACCCTAACGTTTACAATACCTCTAACCGTTTAGTCGATATAGCTGAAAACCGCCAAAAACGGTAGAAA
>NW_007424620.1:0-506 GCF_000475195.1 Diaphorina citri
GGAGTGGGGAGGAAGATTCCGGTATATCATTATGGCGTTCGGATAGGTATGAAAATGAGAAAGGAGGAGGAGGAGGAGGAGGAGGAGAAGAATGGAGGGGGAGAAAAGAGACGAAGAGTGAAAGAGGGAGAGAAGGGAAGAGAAAGAAGTTACTAAGGAGGAGAAAGAGAAAACTGAGGAGGAGGAGGAGGAGGAGAAGGAGGAGGAGAAGAATGGAGGGCGAGAAAAGAGGCGAAGGGTGAAAGAGGGAGAGAAGGGAAGAGAAAGAAGTTCCAAAGGAGGAGAAAGAGAAAATTGAGGAGGAGGAGGAGGAGAAGGAGGAAGAGAAGGAGGAGGAGGAGAAGAATGGAGGGAGAGAAGGAGGAGGAGGAGAAGAAGAATGGAGGGAGAGAAAAAAGGTGAAGGGTGAAAGGGGGAGAGAAGGGACCGAGGGAGCAAAGGGACTTTTCAGTCTCATTCTGGCAGTATAAACAAGGTCTATTCTTTTATATTCTATTCAATTCTAT
>NW_007424621.1:0-506 GCF_000475195.1 Diaphorina citri
TTTTTGGTGCATGTAATCCGATCCCTAGTAATGACAAATAATAATGGTAATAATAATTATACGTTATTATTTTCGTCTCTTTTCAGATTTGACAAAATTCCAGGGGTTCGCATTGATGAAACTCATCAAGGACGTGGAAATGAAATTGAACAAAGTTAGTATTTACTTTGTGCATTACCTACTACTTTTCTTTATAGAATTTACATTACTAGGATGATTTTTTAAGGGTGGGGGGGGGTTATAATAAGTAATAAATGTATGTTGTTTTGAAAAAAAAAAAAAAAACTGTGTTATGTGGTTCAAAGTTAGGTTAAATGTAATTATTTCACTCTAGAATTAAGCAATGTGATCTGTCGATTTTTAACTCTAGCCAATCTGATTTGCCAAGAGTTAAAAGTCAATTCTAAAACGAAATGGATGGTTCTTGCAATAAATGGATCAAATTATAATCATACTAATGTCATTTCTCTGTTTCAGGACGAAGAGGAAGGACAGCCAGAGCCATT
>NW_007424622.1:0-506 GCF_000475195.1 Diaphorina citri
TTGCGTTCGGTGCAATTTCGCTTCTTCTACTCCTCCTTCCCTCTTTCATTCTTTTCCTTCTTCTTCTTTTTCTTCTTCTTCTTCTCCTCTTTCTTCTTCCTTTTCTTTGTTGTCATAACACATTCTTTATTATTTTTTTCATTTTTCCCCTATTTGCTCTTCTGTGTTTCTCATTTTCCTATTTTTTTCCTCCCACTATTTGTCTGGGTTTCATTGTTGACTTACACCAGGCGAAGGGAAGGGACATCCTCAAGGGATTTTTCCATTTTTTATTTTTCCTCCCACTATTTGTCTGGGTTTCATTGTTGACTTACACCAGGCGAAGGGAAGGGACATCCTCAAGGGATTTTTCCATTTTTTTCCCCTTTGTAATGCAAAATTTCCCTTGCGGAAAATGAATTTGGTCAAAAGGTGAAATAATTCAAAGGACAAATCTTATATTATAAGAACGAGATCCATTCACTCATTCACATTTCACATTTCATAGTTCACACACTGATCGCTCT
>NW_007424623.1:0-506 GCF_000475195.1 Diaphorina citri
AGCTTGTAAAAAAAAAAATGAATAAATCTCATATATTATAAAGCAGTTCGTATTGTATTATAGAGCGGTAAAAAAAAAATTAATTGAAAAGAAAGAAAATAAATAAATAAATAAAATTCAAATCCACGATTAGTTCTGTTAACAGCCGTACGTACTAAATAAAATGTATTACTTTTGCCTTTTGCCCTCTTACTCAAAATAGGTAGGTACCTACATTTAGATAAACAACCAGAGCTCTTGTTTTTTTTTTTTTATTTTATAATCACACGCATTCTTCAAGGGTCGCTTTCTATAAAACGTGGGAACTCTTGAAAAAGAAACACCACCTGAAAGGCACCGTAATGACATACTAACTAGAACTAGAATATCATAAACTCTCTCCTTTTCACAGCTGTGAAACATAATAGAAGGAGTGTGACCACTTCATGAGGGTAGAGGAAAGAAGGAAACAAGGAAAATAAATTATAGAACTGCATTTATTTCTTAGTTAAGAATTATTATTACTT
>NW_007424624.1:0-506 GCF_000475195.1 Diaphorina citri
GGTCACGTGACTCTGGGACTGAGCCTCCCTGTAGTTACCGGAGGAGAGGAGGGGGGTGAGGTAGAGAGGGGTGGGGGAAGAGAGGATGAATGGGAGGAGGGAGAGGAGGAAAAGGGATACAGGGTGGACCAGACACATGGTGGCCATTCTGTTTGAGTCAAGGTGATGAATGTCAAAGAAGAAACAATAGATACACCCTTAAGGCCCGTTCCAACTTGTGAGATTTTTTTCCGAATGTCCTGTAGCACTAGCAATGTAATTTAAATGAGAGTTCCTGCTTTCTCACTACGAATGACACGATTTTTTTTCCGAACGACAAGTATTTCTGTATACACTCTTGATCGCAGTCGATTTACACCTTTGCAACACTTCTCAAGTTTCAACTAAAAATATTTTGCTTTTTCCTGAGGAGGAAAAAACACCGATATTACAAGCTGTGTACTCCTGAGGACCTGAAGCCTTTTATCTCCTTCCTAATTAAATCAGAGTGGCAAAATCAGTGGAAC
>NW_007424625.1:0-506 GCF_000475195.1 Diaphorina citri
AATTAATGCTCATCAATTACCTTCTTAAAATGTTACCTAATATACAGAGTGTTTATTTGGTCCGGGGACACCTGAATATTTTAAGAACGGCTAATTAAGAGAAGCTGAAATTTGGGTTAGTGTTTTATCCTTTAAAATGCAACTTTTTTAAGTAGTCGCCGAAATTGGGCCGGAGCCAGGGTCAGCCCCAGGGGGGTCAACTTAAAAAAAAAAAACATGGAACTTTGATACAAGTTTGAGCTCGATCCAACAAGCAGGGCCGGAGTTGTGGCCCATGGAACTTTGATACAAGTTTGAGCTCGATCCAACAAGCAGGGCCGGGGTTGTGGCCCATTCCACTTTTAATTTTGCCACGTTATTCCGTCAATAGGGGAGACACCCAAAATGGTACATTCGTTTTCGATAAGCAATTTGTGCTTCAATTAGGCCACACTAATGATTGAAATGATTCACATAGAAATCCAGACCCAAAAATAAATATTGGCAACATCAAACATGAGAAAATT
>NW_007424626.1:0-506 GCF_000475195.1 Diaphorina citri
TAATTTTGCGATATAAAAGGTATTGGGGATTGACGCAGTAGAATTTCTATAGAGATTGGACATTTTTCTCTAATAAAAAGGACGCATAGATGCCTCGGATCTATCAGTCTCTTATTGGAAGGTATTTTGGCTCGTATGAAAAATATTCCAAAATATTGTCCACCTATCTGTCAAGAGGTTAACATGAGACTGTAATCCCAACTCCCAACCCTATATTAAAAGAAAAGGAATTAATTGGCTTGGTCTCAATCTTACAACTTGCGCTCCTCTGTCTCCATTGGGATTCGAACCGCAGTCTCCTCGGTTATGAATCTAATTCTGGTAAAAACTGGACCACTGGGTTCTGTAATCTGTATCCCACCCTATTGTGTAATATTGAATAACGAACAAATTGGATGGAAAAAGGAGGGATAGAAACAGGTAGAAAGACTGAAAAAGTTTTCAGTTCTTGTTAAAACTGATTGAACTCAACTCTATCCTGGTGAATAGAAAGTAAATGAGATAAA
>NW_007424627.1:0-506 GCF_000475195.1 Diaphorina citri
ATGTCCTTGGCCTAACAAAGAAATAGGCTCTCGTCAAGGTAAGTTTGAGGCTGTGGTCTCTGCTTGTTTTCCCTGTTGGTTGAAAAGCCACAACAGTGAAAAAGGAGCTCTCACGAATGTGGAGTGACTAGTGTTATTATAGGGTTAGGTTAAATGTCTAAATGAGCTTTTCCGAATGAGCAGTCACCATGACCATTGTCATTACAGGGTTAGGTCTGACCCTTAAAGGAGCTTTCAAAAATGAGCAGTGACCTGTGTTATAGGGTTAGGTTAAACAAAACGAGCTTTCTTTAAAGTTGTGATGTCAGAATATTTACCGTAAAAAGCAATGAATGCTTAATTACCTCATCATACTTAGGCCAGTCAAGACCACTGGATCATGTGTCAGTGAAAGATCTCCATTTATTTTGGGCACTTTTCAAAATCTCCGTATTTTGGGCACTTTTCAAAATGTCCCGTATTTTCCCCAGTTTCACCATCTCATCTGGTAATTAATCTTTACCAAT
>NW_007424628.1:0-506 GCF_000475195.1 Diaphorina citri
TCAAATCATAACCGATTTTTGGGGCACACCACGCTTTTTCCGCTGGAATTACAATCAGGACTACCGTCCAAGCTAACTGCTAACTAGGCTGGCTTACTACCAGACACTCTCTGAGGAATGATCTGCAGAAGGCTTTGGTCAGCCACTCACTATCAGGTGTCAGCTAGACCTGACCCTGACAGGCAAACCTTTTCAGCCGTACCTGTCAGGTCTACCTGATAGTGTGTGTGTGCTCGTCAGGAATTGGGTAGACCTGACAGGCAAACCTTTTCAGCCGTACCTGTCAGGTTTACCTAATAGTGAGTTAGTGAGTGGCTGGCATTTGGAAAATGATTTTATCAGGTCCATGTCTACACTATGACCCTCGAGGACTGAACAGAGTGAAAAACTTTGAACAATAAGCTAAGCCGAAGCCTTTGAATAGGACGAAAGAAACGTCGCCAAAAACAAATTTAATGGATAATCTTTTGACAATAAGGTGAGCGGAAAGTTAGGATATGAGATGT
>NW_007424629.1:0-506 GCF_000475195.1 Diaphorina citri
ATAATGAAAGAACAAAAGAATTTTTATTGATACCAAAAATTTTCGGCGACTACCTAATACAGCATCTTATTCTTGAAACTGTTTATTCCTGAAATGTTTTACTTTGGTCCGATTGGGAAAAAGTAGTAATACTGTTAGAGCTCTCGGAGCTACAGTAGTTTCCCTGAGCAACATATTCCAACAAAGATAATTGATCATAACAAAGTCATCACCATCGATACCCACTTTGGTAAACAGTTCTGTCAACTGATGGTTTTTGATTTGGACTTGGTATTGTTGGTAGGACTCTAGACATGGTATTGTTGGTAAGAATCTGGTCATGGTATTGTTGGTTGGACTTTGGACTTGATATTGTTGGTAGGACACTGTTCATGGTATTGTTTGGTAGGACTCTAATCATGGTATTGTTGGTAGGACTTTGGACTTGATATTGTTGGTAGGACTCTAGACTTGGTATTGTTGGTAGGACTCTAGACTTGGTATTGTTGGTAGGACTTCGGACTTGG
>NW_007424630.1:0-506 GCF_000475195.1 Diaphorina citri
TTCCCCCCCCCCCCAAAAAAGTAAGTACTTTTTGCATATTTTTATTTACCCACATTCCTTAGAAACTTAGATGAATGAGATGTTGGGCTGCGTGAAATGGTTTTACTCAGCCTGAAAAGTGGAAGAACAAACAGTCTGAAAAATTATGGAATAAATATCGTAACCTTTTTCACCTCGGGTTGCAATTTACTAAAAGACCAAGAATGTCGTTCCCCGCTTCATTTACGTGACTAGGACTCGAATCACCAACCTCCAGCTCCAGAGTCCAGCGTGCTAAACACTGCACCCTACACTACTGAGGTTGGTTATTCTGAAAAAATGTTAGAGTAGGTACCTCAAGTGTTCTAATTGTAGCCTACATAATTGTGGCCAAAACCAAATGTTAGCGCAAAGCAATCACCCTAGGGCTGATTGAGAGGCGGACGGTAAACGCCGACCCCGTCTGAACACCGGAAAAGGCTAGGAAGAAGGACCTAAAGTATTCTAATCTTGTTAGCCTCGGGTTT
>NW_007424631.1:0-506 GCF_000475195.1 Diaphorina citri
CCCGGTGTATAGCAGATACAAAAAGACATCTTTTCTTTATTCTGCTATCGCCATTCGGCGAAAGCTAAAGCCGCTACATCAACAACAACATATTCTATTCTAATGGAAATTGTCTGTTCCTACTAGGCATGAACTTTTTCCTTCGCTCCATCGAATTATTCGGATCATCCGAAGTTAACGTTTATAATCTCATCAATCAAGCGAAGAGAAAAATCAAGAAAATGATCGAGAGGGACATCGCATCCGGCGTTATTCAACCACTCAAGCGACAGATATTTGATACGACCGAAACTCACGAGGCACTCAAGTAAGTGACTTCCACTCAAGTGACAGCATATGGAGGGGAAATAAAAATTGCTATTGGGGGGAAAAACTAGGAATTTTTAAAGGAATTTTCAATTGTGTTAAGTAAGCATACATACTAAAAGGCTTGTCACAAATATCGATCCCCGATTATTACACCTAGATAAATTTTATGACTTGACTTGGACTCGAACCACCAACCT
>NW_007424632.1:0-506 GCF_000475195.1 Diaphorina citri
CGAAATAACACTTAAAAAAAGCTTCAGCCTATTTTTTTTTTTTTTTTTCTTTTTTCTTCTCCTTCTTTCCTCATGCTTCGTGATGTGATCGCAAATGCCTACTATGTCAAAGGGTCCTTTTCTGATGAACAAAATCCACTCATGAAAATAAATACCTATAAATGATAGTTGTGTGTGTGTGTGTGTGTGTGTGTGTGAGAGAGAGAGAGAGAGAGAGAGAGAGAGAGAGAGACTCCCTCTCTCACCATATCACCAATATGAAGTTAGGTCTCTATCTTCAAATCAGAAAATCCCATTTTAATAAATGGATTTCACATAAATATTTCAGCCGAGCTGGAAAGTTGCATTTGAATTTATAGACGGGGCCCCTCAAGAGCAGATTGGGAAAATGAAATCTTCGTCTCAGAAGAAGAAAAAGAAGAAGAAGAAGGAGAAGAAGAAGAAGAAGAAGAAGAAGAAGAAGAGGAAGAAGAAGAAGAAGAAGAAGAAGAAGAAGAAGAAGAAGA
>NW_007424633.1:0-506 GCF_000475195.1 Diaphorina citri
GCAATAAATAATAAGTATTAGCTTGTTGCAGAGATACCATTATGAATATGGAATAGAGAAGAGCAGACTGTGGCTACCGGTGAGCGAACACTGCATTTTCTGAAATCTGAAGATATTGTTTCTTTTATGTGGGGATTATTCCAAATTTGAAGTTTTTTCATATTGATAGAAGGTAACATTGATGATGACGGTTATTTGCTCAATAATAATTAGGTATGAAGGCAGGCATGATCTTTCGTTCGCTTTGAGTAGGTGCTCCGTCAATGATTACCTTTTTTTTTACCATTCCCCATTATAGGTCAGCTAGATTTGTGGCATTATTGACAATTGACATGACCTGACTAGTATTCAGTCAAATCAAGACATCTAGAATAAGTGCCAATCTCTCCATATGACATGTTTATTTACCCCACTAGACCATAAATAGTTATTGGAACTTGGAATATGGCCAGATAAGACGAAGTCTGACCTGTTCGGACTGAAAGGTGCAACAATAATAGCTGCAA
>NW_007424634.1:0-506 GCF_000475195.1 Diaphorina citri
ATGTAGGTTTAGCTAGATGCTTCTATCTCTTGTTAGGTATTCTCATGTTTTGAGCTTCCTCTTTGCTTCTATCTCTCTATCACTCTTTTCGTAAAGTAGTGGCGGAACAAATGTGCTGTATGAATAAGTCGGATGGTCGGATCATACACAGACCACACGAGTCTAACAGCTTAGCACTTCTTTCATTGCTACATTGCTACGAAATAAAAACGGGGGAGAAACAATTATCTTTTTTTTAATCCTTCCTTCATGTCAGCAACTATTTATAATACCTTTTCTTCCGAGTTTCAACTGTGTTAGCAGACCAGCCTAGTTAGCTTCAAAGAGTAGCGCGTCTGCCTTGTAAGGGATAGGTCGCAGGTTCGTTTCCCATCCAGTGTGAACTTTATCCTAAACAGATATAAATAAGGTTCTGTCTCAGAACGGCAGGCTTTGTCCTGTCCGGTCCTCGTTCTTCAGTCCAGTCTTGATATTTTATTTTTACAAGTAACAAGTATTAAGTTCTT
>NW_007424635.1:0-506 GCF_000475195.1 Diaphorina citri
TCCATACCTCGGCTGGGATTGAACCCAAGCCCTCCTGTTTACCAGGCGAGCGCCTTGACCACTACACCACCGAGGCAGAAAGTGAAAATTGGGAAACAGGTAGGTAGGTATAGGTGGAAAAGGTTACTTTTGCCTATAAAAAATACATACATACCTATCTTTTTTCAGGTAGGTAATACCATTTGAAGTCACGTAAAGCTCTGATAAAATGCTCAGATTTTTCTCTCCAGCTTTGATATTCGAAACAGGTGTGAAGTGAAACCCAGCATGGAATATTAATGTTTCAAGATTTGAAGGTGTTTCTCTTACCTGTGGTATTGACCTCTAAAACTTTTTTTTGTTTCCAGCGAGAGATTTTTTACATGAGTTTACTTTGTTTGTATGATGTTTGGATCAAATCTTGGCACAAATTTTGAGTCACTTTTACTAGGCTGATTGGCTTTGAAACTTGACACAGTCATGTGTTTATCTTGGTTGACTAGGTAAGGTACATAATATATATCAAG
>NW_007424636.1:0-506 GCF_000475195.1 Diaphorina citri
GGTAGATACGGTATTTTACATATTTTTGTTGTACCAAAAGTAGTAGATACATTTTACAACTTTCCACGTAAGCACAGACATTACCTATGTTGGTAATAAATATATCTACTCATACTTTCATAATTCATACACACAAACTTCTAAATTATTAATTTATCCTTTAACAAGCTCTGCCAGGACATATAAAACCGATACCATCAGTATAACAGTATTGTATTTGAAACAACAACCTACATAATTATGTGAGACATAAGAAATGCAAAATAGGTACTCGGAAATCAGAAAAAGTAAAACTACATGAGCTCTGAACCCGTCTGAAGAAAGGAAGAAAATAACGGATTTTCTTACGCACGACTGACTTTCATCCCAAAAAAACTTCCAAGTACTTCAGAAAGGGGAAGGTAAAACTGGTTTGTACGGTAGGGACTTCTCCTCATTCTGAGATAATCGCTAATTATTACCATGGATGTGGGATCCACACACCTCATTAAAGTTTTTTTTTTTTT
>NW_007424637.1:0-506 GCF_000475195.1 Diaphorina citri
AAAGAACTGCGCAGAAACGTATGCGCACAAATACATTAATGCGTTGCCTGCGAGGGAGCTTTGCTCGGGACATTTGATTTGACGTCTCCGCCTACGGGAGCGTATGCCGTGACGTCAAAGTTCACGATTTACCGTTTTTTTTTTTTAAATCGATTTATCTCGGGATCTAGAAGTCGTAGAAGAAAAAGAAAAATTCCGTTGGTCCTCATTTTTCCTGCTCTATGACTTTGAAACATCACCCAAGCGCGACTGATATACAGAGGAAGAGAGAAAGAGAGAGAGAGAGCGTGAGAGAGAGGCTAAGTAATGTTCCGAGTATTGAAAAAATATTCGGTGTTTGCTATCAACATTTCTCATATTGGAAGATAAAAAAATGCTGGAAAACTTGAGTATTTTCCTACCATATGGACAGCCCTTGTGAAAACATAAATGGCCATTAAAATGCCTGCAGTCTGAAAAAAAAGCAGGCAAAGAGGCGCCACAGTTTTTTTTTTTTTTTTTTTTAA
>NW_007424638.1:0-506 GCF_000475195.1 Diaphorina citri
CCCCTACTTTCTGGTGATACCAAGAACTCAGAGCCTCAAAAACACTAAATCATGAGTCTAGGAAAATTTCAGGCTGGCATCCTCCCTAGCCAGACTTGAGCTGGTCTATTCTCAGTTTAAGGTACCCCTGCCAGACCCACAGTTTTGACTAATATTGAAGTCCTAATTCATGATAAGTACTTATATTGCCTAACCATTATAGTACCATACCTACCTACTTCACACAAAATAAACAAAAATTGCTGACATCAAATCAATGAAATGTTACATCTGTGTATGCCACACATCAGATGACAGTAAGGTCATCAAACCAAGTTACTAACCAATGAAAATGATTTTCCCTACTACGGGGGAAAAAAAGGAAACCTCTTTTTGTGGTGAAATATTTTACTCATGAGTTGCAAATAATGGAACAAATGATGTGACTTCAAACTTTCCTCATTCATAAAATTAGCAAAATCAATCTCATGACACAAACATACATAATTATGCCGAATAGGCAGGTA
>NW_007424639.1:0-506 GCF_000475195.1 Diaphorina citri
GACAACTTTGTGAACCTGATCGAAAACTAAACCAAAAACTAATCGAAAACTACACCAAACCACAAACCAGGGTTCAACAACTTTCCAGTAAAAAAGTTGAACACGATAAAATACCACCGTAAAAGTCAACAAATTAGTGAATTCGTAGTCTAGAACTTGAGAAAATTTTCTGAAACCAATATCAATCCAGCAGTTTTGGGACGACTTTTGAGGGAGGAAACTTTAAGGAATAAAAAGTTTTGACAGGGAACTAGGGGACAAATTTCATTAGTTTTATGTCCAAGGAAAATATTGACACTTTGTATGCAAGTCTAACGAGTTAACCCGTGTGGGTTAATAATTGTGTTTTGCTGATTTTCTTGTGGGTTGTTTAGTTTCTTCTGTGGTGTGGTTTAAATTTCTTCCTCGGTACCGAGGTAAATACACTATTCAATATTTTATGACGTTGGACTCGAACCACCAACCTCCAGATCTGTCCACCGCCCTAACTACTAGGTATACTTCTG
>NW_007424640.1:0-506 GCF_000475195.1 Diaphorina citri
AACATCTTAGGTCTTTGCCCCTCTGAAAATAACGCACAAATCATTTATTAGAAACAATATTCAAGAATACATAGAACACATAAAATATAGGAAAATACATAGAACGAATTAAGAAATCTTAATTAGTTACATTCAAAATGGGTTAAGCAAAAAAGATAAAAACAAAAGTGGTGAACTATGGTAAATGTCAGATTCTTCGGTAACAAACAGGAACCCCCTGATTAGGAAGGAATAATGCATAGGTAATAAGTTGGTAGCAAAAAAAAGGGACAAATTAAGAGGTAGGTAGGTATGTAAAACCTTCTGATCAACAATGTAAGTATAGTCACTTAGTCAGTAACACCTACCTATTTTAAAATAAGTAGGTAATTATGACATTACAAATTTAATCTATCTAAAATAGAAAATGGGATAGCAACACTAAGTCACTATCACCATTCATAAGGGAGGAAATCCTCCACTAAGAAAAATCGGGACTTAGCGGTGAAGCCGCTAAGTATGAGGTC
>NW_007424641.1:0-506 GCF_000475195.1 Diaphorina citri
CAATCAAGAAATCAATACTCCAAGTGTACCTCAAAAAGATATAAAAAACTATTTTAAACCTGAGAGTGTACCATATGAACCTTTGACGAGTACAAAAATTGCAACCAATTATAACAGCAACAACGAAGATAAAGAAACAACGCCAAAATATCATTTTGAAACACAGCCAACACCGCAATATGATATGCCAGCGTCAACTGCTATCAACAATGACATCCTGTTTAACGTTTATAAACAAAAACAATTAGACCTCCAGGAAAAGAACTTGCAGATTCAAGAAAAAGCACATAAAGAAAGGGAACTTGAAATTCAAAAGCAAGTCTATGAAAATTATAAACGACAACTTGCAGGTTCAACGATACCTCCAAATGCTGTACCTCATTTGAAAACACCGGTCAATGTAGAAATTACAAGCTATTAATACCAAAGAAAACGGAATCTAATAAAGACACCTTATGTAATTTTGTTAAAATACTGTACATAAGCTATAAATAGCGCATTATGTA
>NW_007424642.1:0-506 GCF_000475195.1 Diaphorina citri
GGCCCTGTTCTATTTTGTTAACTATGCTAACTAGCACAGTAATCATCTTCATAATATGATTTCCTTTGTTCTTGTGTGCCCCTCAGGCGTGGACTTAGGCCCGATGAAATTTGACGAACAAGAGGTTAGCATGAAAGTGTAAACCCGAAGGCTACAGGGTTTTCATTTGAACATTGATAGTTTCGTAGAGATGAGAGCAAATGGACTAAAATAATGTAGTGCATGTTCGGAATTTAGGTGATTTAGGAGTTAGTTTTATAGTAACTAGAAAGAGAGATCATTGAGACCTACAAAAAGAGAGAGAAAGAGAGAGAGAGGAGGAAGAAGAGAGAGAGAGAGAGAGGAGGAAGAAGAGAGAGAGAGGTTTTTATTGAATGTAGAAAAATTTGTCCATAAAAGATTCGCCAATCTACGAATTTGGAAAGATGAACAAAGAGAGAGAGAGAGAGAGAGAGAGAGAGAGAGAGAGAGAGAGAGAGAGAGAGAGAGAGAGAGAGAGAGAGAGA
>NW_007424643.1:0-506 GCF_000475195.1 Diaphorina citri
TATACGGAATTTTCAACAGATTTGTATTTCATGTAGGATTTACTAACCACTGCAGTTATCTCTAACTTACATCTGAGGAGAAATCCGAGCAAAACTTTTACCGACCCAACTTTTTTTTCTTAGATCTTTTTTACTTTCTATTATTCTTTTTTGTGTTCTTCTTCCTCTTCTTCTTCTTGTTCCGTTTTCCATTCCTCTTTTTCTTCTTACATATTTGTTCGGTCATACTTTCCCTTTCTCTCTCTCTCTCTCTTTCTTTCAATATATTTGTGTAGGTGGGTAGGTGGGTATTTCTCTACGTCCATTACTGGGGTTACAACTTTTGGTATGTTCTATGTTACCTATATATCTACATTATCTACAGATATACAAACATTTTTCTTGTTTTTGTTGTTTTTGGTGTTGTTGTTGTTCTTCTTCTTCTTCTTCTCCTCCTCCTCCTCCTTCACCTCCACCTTCTCATTCTTCTTCCTTCCTCCTCCTGCTCCTTCTATCTTATTTCGCCT
>NW_007424644.1:0-506 GCF_000475195.1 Diaphorina citri
GCATTTTTTCACCAACATGAAAACGGTTCATGATATTGGACCAAATTGCATAATACATAGTTCTGTACATAGAGGATTACTATAATTTTAGGTGTTACCACTGAAAAACGAAAAATTTCGTACATGAGATTTACTAATATGAACTAAAAATGTCCAAATTTTATTCCAAGGGAATCGCGTGTTTATGCAAGAAGGCCCTAGATACTTCTTAATACAATTACTATATTAGGAAAAATCAATTGGGAAACTTATCGAAACTTTATTTGAAGTTCAGTTTTATAATCTCTTGAATCTTCATGACTTTTGCTCTTTTAACTTTCTTGAACTTTAGACTCTTAGCACACAGATTACAACTATACGCACTTCAGGAAGTTATAGGACTTACGGTCATAGCCATAGGCATTTGATGGGCTGAATTCTTTCGTTTGTGAATATTTGTATGCTTCAGCATGTGATCTTTGCGTATGAATCCTTTGCTACACAAAGGACACATGTATGGTTTCTCG
>NW_007424645.1:0-506 GCF_000475195.1 Diaphorina citri
CTGCATACTCTTCTAGTCTCCCTACACAGCCGTGTATTGAACTCTGGATACAATATCATTATTGTGCTACCGAGACCCCATTGTTCTGCCTAGTTTGGGGATAACTCTGTAGATTCCACAGAATTTGAAAAACATTTAAGCTCCAGACAATCCCAAATCCCCAAACACAATGCCCCTTTCATAATATGGGTTTTTTTTTATCCCGGATTAGGATATCAGGAGGGATGCACATAAAACGATTGCCCTTGAATTGTCCAGAAATATTTTAGAGGCGAAATTATCTAAAGTCTAAAGGACCTGCTGTTCAATGAGGTTTAAATAAGGGTTTCACATAAAATAAGGATAGGCGAACAGTTTTCTGATACTGACTACCTATAGTATCCTTTTTTCTTCGAGATTTGGCAATGTACCAACAGTACGAGTAGTCTAGCATGAAATTGCCCAAATATGTAAGTTATAATGAATAGTGTGTATCCTAAGGCTTTCATAACCCAATTACAGTACTG
>NW_007424646.1:0-506 GCF_000475195.1 Diaphorina citri
AGAAGCTACATAAAATATTCTGCTTGTTTTGTGTGGTGTGATTTGGCTGATAATAATTTGGAACTCATTTCCAGTCACAGAATATTTCACGTTGTAGCCTGAATATTCCGTACTTACTGAGGTCTAACAATTTTGCAGACTTTTCCTACTATTTACCTACATTCCTACATACATGGTATAGTATATCTCTGAGGTGATGGGATTATGATTTCCAGCCTACAAGAAGCTTCATAAAATGTTCTATTTGTTTTATGTGGTGTGATTTGGCTGATAGAAATTTGGAACTCAATTCCAGTCACTGAATATATCACATTGTAGCCTGAATATTCAGTACTTACTGAGGTCTGACAATTTCGCAGAAATTTGATACTAAGTACATTCTTCATTGTTACTTGATCCTAAATTGTGTAGAAATTGCAATATTTACTTTTTTTAGGAAATTAATAATCCAGCCAATAATATCGAAGCCAAGTAAAATTCTTAATGTTTTATCTTGGTCAATGTTT
>NW_007424647.1:0-506 GCF_000475195.1 Diaphorina citri
CATAGAGCAGGAAAAATGAGGACAAACGGAATTTTTCTTTTTCTTCTACGACTTCTAGATCCCGAGATAAATCGATTTTAAAAATACCGGTAAATCGTAAACTTTGACGTCACGGCATACGCTCTTGTAGGCGATGACGTCACATCAAATGTCCCGAGCAAAGCTGCCTCGTAGGCAACACATTAATCTGTTAGTGCGCATGCATTTCTGCGCAATTCGTTTTTGTGCGCATACGTTTCTGCGCATCTCCTGAAGTCTGACGTCAGAGTTCAAGACTCTGACGGAAAATAAAAATTGAATTTTCGACCTTTTACAGTTATTATTTTGGAGTTTTGACCTCAGATTTAAATTTTTCCCAACTTTTTACATAGGAATCGACCATTTATTAATAATTTTTACCCATTTGCAACTGCTCCATTATAATTAGACTGCCAGTGCATTTTCAAGTCCTTTTTTGCTATCAGTTTCAGTGCATTTTTTGATCATCATCCTATTACGGTCATTGA
>NW_007424648.1:0-506 GCF_000475195.1 Diaphorina citri
TGATGTAGCTACCTCAAAATCTGAGCAATTAAGTCTTCAGTTTTCTCCTTACTCCTCCTCTTCTTCCTCCTCCTCCTCTCTCTCTCTACCTCCCTTTCCTCACAACTTTCTGAAAGTTTCATATTTTGACAACTTGAGCCCTCAAACCCTCAAAATTAAATTTAGGAAATGTTCCCTTTTCTGTAACATTTGAACGGCCTCCTAATTTGGAGAAAGGACTGACTCTTGTTGAACCCCTCTTTTGCTGATACTTAATAATATAGGTACTTCAAATACTTCAATGACAATGGAGCTTCTTATTATCTCCTCCCCTTATGTCGCAATTTGTTTTTGAGTCTTTCTCCCATCACTAAATGATAAATGTAGCAGTTTATTCGTGTCATCTTTTCTAATAAAATTTTCTCCTCCTTCTCCTCCTTCTCTCTTCAAAAAAAAAAAAAATCTTCATTCCTTTTCGCATTATTTATCCTTTGCCCTTTTCCTCCCTTTAGTCCTTTTCTCTTCCC
>NW_007424649.1:0-506 GCF_000475195.1 Diaphorina citri
GCGTGTCACTGGTGGGGACTTGACTGAGGGAGATATCGTCCAGAGACCTGGGAGTAAGAAAAGGTGCAATAGTGTGAGGAATCGTTCACCAAAACGGTAATTCGGGGTGACCAAAAAGGTAAAATAAAAGCTTTTTTTTTTTCGAAAAATAGGTATCAAACACAGTATATTAAGCTAGCGACGATAGCACGTAGAAGGCACCAGTTCCAAATGAATAAATGATTTCACAAAAAAAAAAAAAATAGGTATCAAACACAGTATATTAAGCTAGCGACGATAGCACGTAGAAGGCACCAGTTCCAAATGAATAAATGATTTCACAAAACATTGTGTGGGTGACCATCTGGACAATCGCGGGAGGGATGGGTGAGCTTGACCTAAGGAGGCGCGAGTAGCTTGTCACCGAATGGCGAGTGAAACCCCCGTCACTAAAAACCTTAGCAGTTATACAATGACGTTAAAGCCCTTTTAAACAAAATGAGTTTTCATAGCGAATAGCTTCCTAG
>NW_007424650.1:0-506 GCF_000475195.1 Diaphorina citri
CACTCTGCTTATTTGCTGATTGAGCTGATCAAACTGCTGAATTTGACTTTGGAACTGATCTATGGTAGAATCAGATAGGACGTATACCATGCCTTGAATTGTCAGCAGGAATAGATGCCCGCTGCAATGACTCATGTTGATCACCCCTGGAATTAACCAATCAAGTAGGTACATATTGAGTAAAAACGAATGAAGCAAGTTCCAAATTTAAAAAAAGGGTAAATTGTGTATTTTGACGTCAGGATATACGCTTCCGTACGCGATGACGTCACATCAATTTCCCAAGCACGCTCCCTTGCAGGTGTAATGTGTTTGACATTAGTGTAATGTGTTTTTACGCATGCGTTTGTGCGCATTCCTTATATCTTGACGTGAAAACTGTTTGAACTTTAGCTATTAGAACGGCAAATAAAAATTGAATTTTCGACCTTTGAAAGACACATTTTTGGTGTTTTGACTACAGATTTGGATTCTTCGCAACTTTTTACGTAGGAATCGACCTTTTA
>NW_007424651.1:0-506 GCF_000475195.1 Diaphorina citri
CACCCGGGGCGGACTTTAACCTAAACAGATAAGGTTCGTTCTCGGAACGGCGGGCTTTCTCCTATCCTGTCTTTTTTCTCTCTTCGATTTCTGGGCGATAAGACCTCAGCACCTCAGCTCAGCAGGTACAATATTATCAAACCCAAGTCTGTGAAAATTTTAATTGCCCATTCGTATTTCCTCAGAATCCTTAGATTAATGTCCTTTCTCCATGTACCTGAGAATTCGAAGGAATCTTAATTTTTAGATGAATGTCTTTTATCTGATGATCGAAAGTAAAAACAAAAGAATTTAAACGTGCCATCCCTTAAGGCTTTCCGAATTCATTTGCCTTTTGTTTTAAAAGAAAATCTCCCCCTTTTTTTATACACACGAAATTTTTCTTTTCAATTTTTACACACAGTTTTTTAATTTTCTTTTCAAATTTCAAAGGTCTCCTTTCTCAAAGGTCCAGTGGACGGGCATTTTCCCTGGCGAGTGTGAGAAAAGAAGACCCCTTCTTTGAC
>NW_007424652.1:0-506 GCF_000475195.1 Diaphorina citri
AGACTAATTTAATAATAGAATTCTATTCAAAGACATTTCTTTGTGTTCAAGGGAAATATTCTAAAATAATACAAAATTCTGAGAAGGTAGGTAAAAGAAAGGTAAAGTAAATTCATTAAACAATATAATATACCTTGTTTATCCAGTTTTTATCATGCTGTGAATGAACTGAAAAGTGTAGAGTTTATAGTCAACGAAATGGGAGAATCTAAAACAGCATCTTTTAAAACTCTGTTGCTGATAGGGGCAATGTACGGGGGTTTGAAGAGATATCAGGTGCTTCGCAAGTTTCCTTCGTTGTCCATGACTGATCTTACACTCTGGCGGTCCCGGATTCAGATCTTGCCAGCGTTGACATTTTCTCGATTTAGTGCTTGCAATTCGCACTCATCAGCGTCACAAGGAAAAGTGGATAGACACTTCCAGAAATTGCTGATTATAGTTTTTGGGCTCCATTTGCCTTTGGACTATCAGGACTACTGTTCTTGCCACTTTCTGAGTGATTG
>NW_007424653.1:0-505 GCF_000475195.1 Diaphorina citri
TTTGCTTCTGCCAATACCACAGAATGTGTGAAGGGATCAGCATAAAAATATGAAAACTTCAACAAAAAAGATATTGCAAAAATATTTTCTTGTTGTAGAAAAATGAATCTGTTGCAAAAGTTGATTATTGTGTTGTAAGTTTTCACACAATATAGGATTCCATGGAATACAAAATGATGCCAAGGGAAAAGTGATGTTTTTCCAAGACACAGATATAAACGGAGTTACTGTGAATTTAGACTTTACAAGTTTGTTCCCAATACCTACCAAAATAGGTATCATTGTTATTTGTTCTTGTTAGTATTTATAAGCTTTCCATTTTCTGCATTTCCCAAAGTTCCTCATAGCTGGCCAAAGTTTAGGTTTTGAGAAAATTTCATCACCTTTTAACCAGTATGCTAGGCATTCTCTACAAAGGGACACCTTGTATACTTATACACACTAGTAATATCCGTAAAATATTTTCTCTCACTTTTATTATTTGTACTACCCATAACCTTCTGAG
>NW_007424654.1:0-505 GCF_000475195.1 Diaphorina citri
ACGGATTCTCCGGTTTAACAGACGAATTTCCAATAGGAACTCTAAAACACTTCTTGTTCATAGTTGAGGAAGGCATTGTTATCACTGATAATACTTTTGTGTATCACTCAGTGAGCAGTCTACATACCACGTGTATGTATGGTCACACTACGGGAGGTGATAGGACTTACAACCCGAAGGTTGCGAATTCTCAGTGCACGGTCATGGTCACAAGCTGAGTCGATTAATGCTCTTCTTTAGCATGACATGTAAATAGGAAATATTCTTGCATCAGAATGAGACTTTTGCTTCAAATTTAATTTATATTTTGAAAGGGATAGATTGGAGTCTATTTGAAACAATTTAATTTACCTTTTAAAAGGTTTAATCCGGAGTCTAAGCTGTTGTGTGGTCAAGTGTGCAAGAGCATTCGCAACTTGGAGAATCAGGGTTCGACTCCTCAGTGGGCAAACATTCTTAGGGTAAATTTTTGCGTTCTCCGAAGGTGTTTCCGCTAAGTTCACCC
>NW_007424655.1:0-505 GCF_000475195.1 Diaphorina citri
CTGTTAAACCTCTTAAAAAAAAAAAAAAAACCTTGGATTTAATAAGTAGGTAACTAAACTGAATTTGTTCGACTCCTAATAGGAAGCTACGCCATCTGCATAGTTAATTGAACAGAAATCAAAAATGTTGCAGTATTTACTATTTCGGCAAACAAAAGTTGGTAGCTGTGTAATTTAAAATCTAATTATGTTGTTAATGTTGATTCGTCCCATAGTTTGTACTGCTAAAATCAAATCACTGTCCCTCAAATGACGTACCTCCCTTCCCCCAAATGACGTACCTTCCTTCCCTCAAATGACGTACCTTCCTTCCCTCAAATGACGTACCTTCCTACCCTCAAATGACGTACCTTCCTTCCTTCCCTCAAATGACGTCCTGACAATCAAAGTCCACAAATTAAATGACTGTGCATTAGTGAACTGCATGAATAAAGAAGTAAACTGCAGATTAATTATGCAAACAGAGCATAATATGTACCTGCATAAGTGTGATTACAGAGTTGCA
>NW_007424656.1:0-505 GCF_000475195.1 Diaphorina citri
GCTCGATCGGACATCGCTGTCGACATGCTCAACGGCCTTAAAGTTTTCCGGCACTTTGGTTATGCAATCCAGGGGCATACACACCTAGGGCCAGCCACTCACCCTAATCCCGTCTGCTAGACCGTCGGATCAGCTTAACTCCATACACAAATAGCCTTTTCTGAGGCTTAGGTGTAGGGGTAAATAACCACAAAGGTTGGGTTAAGCTTATACGAATCCAAACCGTGTGTGGCGGGCAAAAGCTTCATACCCAGCAGGTCTGACACTTCTGACAGACGGTTTGAGCGCAAGTGTCTAGGATGATTTTGATTTCTACTGATAGCCCTGTTGTTTCAAACAATCACCCGGCCAATGTGGGACAACATTTCCGCTCTGGAGCCCTACATTTGGTTTCCGTCTCTCCATCTGTCAGTTCCAAGGCCAGTCCCTCACTATCAGGTAGACCTGACGACAGGTACATGTGATCAGGTCTATACCTGATAGTGTGTGTGCTCATCAGGTATCA
>NW_007424657.1:0-505 GCF_000475195.1 Diaphorina citri
TCGAGCTTTCCCTTCGGAAAACTGCAGTGAAATATGAAACCCTACTACAAAAATGTTTAAAATTTCCTTCGCTTTCCCAAAGAAATTCCCATTTTGGGGAAATACGAATTTTTTTCTCGTATAAATTTTCAGACAGAGGTTTATTTATGAATGAAAGCAACACAGTTTTTTACTTTCTATTTTTGATACAATCTCGATAGGGCATACATTTTTTTTTGCTTTTGAGGAAAAAAACCTATCCATTTGATATGGAAATTTTATTTTTGGGTGATATGGTCTAGTCTGGTTGTTAAAAAATTTAAATAGCCAAACCTGACTGGTAAAAAGTTTTGTGCTGTATTTTGCGATTTGGTAGTTTTAGCACATCCACCATCCACCAATATACGCATATGTACTTTTGGCACATCCACTAATAATACCGTGTAACTCGAGAGCAGGTAATGGCTAATGTTATAGGTTATACACATCCAAAACAAGAGATCTAGTGGTAACAGTGAACTTTTAG
>NW_007424658.1:0-505 GCF_000475195.1 Diaphorina citri
GTGCCAATAATCATTAGGATTAACATGTATGCTCCTAGATATAGTGGGGATTACAATATTATTTATCAAATTAAATGAATCTTGCGGAATTAAATTCTCACGAGTCCAATACACGTGACAGAATTGGTTGAGAAGGAAATCTAGCTTAGGCTTTAGAATATTAGATAACAGCGTAATATTTTTCATCATAGATTTTACAATCAAATGAATGATTTTCAAACTCTGATGTTGCCCAAGCAAATTAAATCAAAAGTTTTATTATAGTAGGATTAGTAGGTAGTTATATAGATCTATTGACTGTTTTTTATGACAGGTGTAATTGATACCTTTGAAGTTGTTTATTTACTCGTACATATTAAAACTCTAGAATAGGTACCTGTATAAAGTTTTAAAACCTTGTGTCAATGGTTTAGGTTTCTCAGATAGGTACTCATACATTAGAGTCATTAGACAATCTAAGGGTATTACCTACTCTCATCAATTTGTTATCCACCAGTTACTGTTT
>NW_007424659.1:0-505 GCF_000475195.1 Diaphorina citri
CACAAATCAGTTAAAAAGTTTGGACTACGAGAAAAGAAGAAAGAATCTTGTTATTTATGGTGTTTCAGAAGAGGAAATAAACTTGGAAAAATTATTGTTGGAGTTGTTCTGTCGTCACATGCAAATCAAGGACTTTACTTTGATGGAACTTGACTATTGCAAGCGACTTGGAAAGCAGCCAAACCATGCAAACCCGAGACCCATTCTGGTAGGCTTGACAACACAAAGACGTAAGATACAAATTGTAAAAAACAGTCCTCTACTAAAAGGAACAAAGGTGGTCGTGAAACCAGACTTCTCGACGGAAGACCGAGAAAATCAGAAGAAATTAAGAGAAGAGAGAAATACCTATCGTAGACAGGGCAAGTACGCAGTGATTAGAAGTGGAAAAGTTGTCACAAGCAACGAAAATTTTGTACCTACAAATGATTCAAACCAGAATGGAAAAACACCAGGCAAACGGGCTTTGTCTAAATCACCCAGCAATGTTCCTGGGACGAAGAAA
>NW_007424660.1:0-505 GCF_000475195.1 Diaphorina citri
CCGGGCGGGAATCGAACCCGCGGCCTAGCGCTTACAAGGCAGACGCACTACCAACTAAGCTAACTAGGCTGGCAACCTTTTCTTATGTGAGTTCTACAGTAGGTACATTGAACTGAACCACTAATAATGTCTGAATATATCAACTCCAATTTTGGTGAGTATTGCCGACTTGAGTAGGTAAAAATTACGATAAACTTAAGATCTCACTAATTTTTTCCTTGCGTAGGTATACCCGGTAATGACTTAAGGTGCCCTACATTTAATGACCACCAGGGAAAGACAGAGCTGGGAGGTGCGTGAAGTTAGCACTACAACTTTTGCTGCGAATTTGTACCAAAGCCCATCATTTAGTACCCATTTTGTTCCATCAAACCCACTTTGTCCCATAATTTGTACCAACTCAGTTTTAGGAAAAAATTTAGGTTGGTGTACCAGGTTGAGTTGAGACAGGATATTGTTTTTTTTTTTCAGTTTGGCATGGGAGTGGTAACTTAAAAACGAGGTT
>NW_007424661.1:0-505 GCF_000475195.1 Diaphorina citri
CACAAATCAGTTAAAAAGTTTGGACTACGAGAAAAGAAGAAAGAATCTTGTTATTTATGGTGTTTCAGAAGAGGAAATTAACTTGGAAAAATTATTGTTGGAGTTGTTCTGTCGTCACATGCAAATCCAGGACTTTACTTTGATGGAACTTGATTATTGCAAGCGACTTGGAAAGCAGCCAAACCATGCAAACCCGAGACCCATTCTGGTAGGCTTGACAACACAAAGACGTAAGATACAAATTGTAAAAAACAGTCCTCTACTAAGAGGAACAAAGGTGGTCGTGAAACCAGACTTCTCGACGGAAGACCGAGAAAATCAGAAAAAATTAAGAGAAGAGAGAAATACCTATCGTAGACAGGGCAAGTACGCAGTGATTAGAAATGGCAAAGTTGTCACAAGCAACGAAAATTTTGTACCTACAAACGATTCAAACCAGAATGGAAAAACACCAGGCAAACGGGCTTTGTCTAAATCACCCAGCAATGTTCCTGGGACGAAGAAA
>NW_007424662.1:0-505 GCF_000475195.1 Diaphorina citri
GGAAGATAGCCTGGAGATAGTTGATGAAGATAGTCACCGGAGAGAATTAATCATTGACCGGGCCTTAGTAGGACGACTTGGGACTTGGTGAATGTGGCTGGAAATTTGCATTTTTCATGAGATCTCGAACACGGGGACTATGTTTCTATGTTTTGACAGGGTTGGAAATTGGCTGTTCTTTTTCTACAGTGTCCTCTCACGAGCTTATGTCGTTACTTACTTACTTCGTGGCCATCACAGATCGCCGGGTTCCTTGTCTTCAGCCACCATGCTTCTCCACACACTTCTGTCCTGTGCTGTTTCTTGCCATTGTTCAATATTTTCTGCCCCAATTTCTCTCAAAATGTTAACTACTCCGATCTTTTCCTTGGTCTTGGTCCCTCATATTCTAGCGCTAGTGACTTTTTGATGTGTGTTGTTTCCTCGGCTCTTGCCACATGACCCGCCCATTGCAAGATGCCTGAAGACACCTAAAAAAGAAAAAGAAAGAGAAAAAAAAGCTTTC
>NW_007424663.1:0-505 GCF_000475195.1 Diaphorina citri
AATCTCAAGTGGTCCGCGAGATTTTTGGTTTATCAATAGTGGTCCGCCAATTCTAAAAGGTTAAGAACCCCTGATATAGCATATAGCTTCCCCTTTTGAAAATCTCACCACACGTCACTGGTTCAAACTATAAAGAAATTTCAAGAAAGCAGAGGGAGGCTGATAATGTATGGGCCCCAATTGCATACATAATTAATTATTTTCCTCTAAGAGAGCTTGTAGCTTGTCGGCGGAATCGATTTCCAAAGTTATTGAAAGGAGGGAATTTTGCAAAAGTGTAAATGGGAAAGTTGTGAAATGCACCTTGATAAATTAAAATAACAAAAAAGTTCTGAAAATATCTGGTGTGAACAAAACACGACTTTCTTTATCCTATGGAATGATGCTTATTTTGGGTGTTCTTGTTCTTATACCCTAACTTTTACACCGTTTAGTCGGTATAGCTGAAAACCGCCAAAAAACGGTCGAAAACCGCCAAAAAGCGGTCAAAATACCGCCAACCGTA
>NW_007424664.1:0-505 GCF_000475195.1 Diaphorina citri
TCCTTATTGCATAAATTGCAGATGTAAGTTTGGGTTTAAGATTTGTTATGTGGGCTTTCCAGCGCAGCCCCGCATCCAAAGTTAAGCCAAGGAATTTCACTTCATTAGTTGATGAGATTGACAGGTGGGCAGTGGAGATATCCTGTAGAGGTAGGTGGTCTTGTCGGCATTGAGGGTCAACCTATTAGCGGAAAACCAGCAAGAGACACTGGAAATGGTTTCCCGGGCCCTATCCAATGCATCCTGACGGCTTTTACCCCCCACAAGTATTGATGTGTCGTCAGCAAAAAGGACGAACTTTGCGGACGGATCCGACTTGACCAGGTCATTAATATAAAGGAGGAAGAGAAGGGGGCCCAAGACCGACCCCTGGGGCACCCCAGATCTGACAGGAAGCTTGGTTGAAAAACTATTATGACTGATATTACCTTTAAGGTTGGGAGTTTTAACCATTTGGTATCTAGAAGAAAGGTAGGAACAAAACCATTTCTGGGTATTGCCCCCG
>NW_007424665.1:0-505 GCF_000475195.1 Diaphorina citri
TGTAACACAAGGAGCTCTTTCATTTTTGGTGAAACATTATCCGTGGAAACATGGAAACAGCATTTGGAAACCTTGAGAATCTCGAGATTGGAGATGATTTCATTCATAAGACCGAGGAGAATGAATGGATTGAAGCTACTTTGCGTCTCGTTCTCGAATGGTAAATCCAGGATTAGAACAATGAATGAATTGAATATCATTCACAGAATGCTGCCAGTCTTTCACTTGTACTCAACTTCACAACTTACTGACTCCAGTATGGATTTCGTTCTGAAAATGGAAACATACAATTTCGAAAGAAAAAAAAAAGAGAAACATGTACCTACCATCAAATGTGCTTGTTTCTTTTTTACCGTCAAAATATGTGCTTCTTTTAGCTTTTTGGAAAGCAGAGAACGTCTGAAAATTCAGAAAGATAATGGTTTAAATATTTACATGTACTTCCATGATTTAAGAGTATAATGAAAGCTATACAAAACTTACGTCATACGTCATTTAAAGTAAC
>NW_007424666.1:0-505 GCF_000475195.1 Diaphorina citri
AATTGCCTTTCCCCTCTTCCGTCCTTCTGACCGCTTGTACTGTTATGAAACCTCTTTCGTCCCCCCGTACTTACCTCTTTTATTTACCCTGTCCCACACTTCTAGATTTTACAGAATCTACATTCTACAAAAAAAGCTTAATAATTGCTTGAACTGTTAGTTCTGTGAACACTTTGAAGAAATTTTATTGTGAGGATTTTAACTTTCTTTTCTTTTTCCATTCCTCTGTAAATTTCTTTTTTCTAAAATTGCCTCTTTCTCCCTCTTCCGTCCCTCTGACCGATTTACTTTCTTACAAATACTAACATAATTTTAATTTCTCTGTTTACATGTTTCAAACTGCTCGAAATTTTCTCTAAAATTGCCTCTTTCCCTCTTCCATCCCTCCAACCGCTTGTACTGTTATGAGAACCTCTTTCGTCCCCCCGTACTTACCCTCTTGTTTACCCTGTCCACACTTCTAGATTTTACAGAACCTACAAAAAAAGCGCGCAGAGCGGCGAGT
>NW_007424667.1:0-505 GCF_000475195.1 Diaphorina citri
ACAGCTTCCATTTTGATTCCCAAACTCAATTACATACTCGAAACATTTGAATTTTTATTCAAACAAAAACCTCTCCCCCCCTGAAATTGACAACGATGATACTATTGATGATAATAGTAACTATTTATAATAGTGACAGTAATAATAACTAAGTATTGATAATTATTGACATCTCATTGAAAACATTGATGTTTGAAATCCAGTTCTCAATGCAAACGAACCAATATTCTACTGTTGTATATACAAATAGAGATAAACTCCAACTGAAAATTTTCGACATGAAGCCTGATATGTATACAGGGTGTTTATAAATTTTTACCCAGGGCTAGGGTTCTTAAAAAAGACTCTGATCAGGGTAAAATAATACCGGACAGCACTTCGATTTCTTGAAGTTCGCGCGCCTCCCAGCACGCTTCATACTGTCATACTGGGGCACGGTTGGTCCAGTGGTAACGCGCTTGCTTGCCATGCAGAAGGTCCCGGGTTCGAATCCCACCATCGACAA
>NW_007424668.1:0-505 GCF_000475195.1 Diaphorina citri
CGTTCAAAAACAACCTTTCAACAAGCTCATTATTACATTTCGAAAAATAAGCCTGCAAAAAACCGGCCAAACTGCAAGTTATTAAACAAGCCTATTCTAATCATATATTCAGCAAAATTCACAGCACTTTCTGTTCTGTAAATGTTAAAAAGTAACAAGCCAATCTACCTGAGCGCTTTAATCAAAACGAGTAACGGACTGCGAATAATCCTTTCACTTTAAATTATTCACAAAATTACCAAACCATTGAAGTTCCTGCTCTCAAAGATATACATACATTAGGTTTTATTAGCATGATAACTACTGACAATCATGATTCATGAGCAGAGACCGGCAGAATATGGCACTTATTTTGTCAAAATATGGCACTTAAAAAACATGGCAATATGTCACTTATTTTAGGAAAATATGGTATCTATTCTCTCCAAAACATGGCAAAATAAACAACTTTTTAAACAATCAGGGGCAACTTTTTTACTTACTATGGCATTTTCCAAAATTTTGC
>NW_007424669.1:0-505 GCF_000475195.1 Diaphorina citri
CCTTACTTAACCTTAGTGTTGAGTCGGGAACTAGGTCTAGGTTCGATTCCCTCCCGGGGTGGATTTTGTTCTGAACGGTTAAGGTTCGTTCTGGGAACGGCTGGCTTTCTCCTATCCGGTCTTCTCTCTTCGCTTTCGACAGTTACAGTTCCCCCTGTTACAGTTCCCTCTATCAAAGTTTTTTCCCCCTTTGACATTCCTGTCACTCACAGGTAAAAGATATTTTTTAATCAGTGTCATATACTGCCCTGCTAAAAAAGAGGGCAGTAAGTCCAAAATTTGACATTTTGAGTTATATATCTATACCCACGTACTTTTATGCGTAGAATTCAAAAAACGCATCAAAAACAGTCTACGAAAAAAAACAACGAAGATACAAGGAGCACAGACAAGGAAGAAGGCAGTATATCCCAAAATTATCTCTGCAATGCTAAAGAGCAAAGCAGTAAGCGCCAGACATTAAGAGTATTTAAGAGAGAAAGCAGTATATCCATGGATATACTGC
>NW_007424670.1:0-505 GCF_000475195.1 Diaphorina citri
AATGCAAAACTGTAGAAACAATATCCTATCTCACCTCGACCGAGCTCATCTCAGCCCTGTTCATAAACACAGCCTGAAACCCCGTAAAATGGTTCTCAACAGAGCAAAATGGCTTCACTTTTGTCCAGCTACCATTATCCACTGCATAAGAACCTACTTGTACACGGAAAAACAAAAAATGTATTTTGAGTTTGAGATTTTTCTCACTTCACTTCTCAGTTCTCAGTTCTCACAGTTCTCACTACTTCTCACTCTTCAATCTTCATAAATTCTTCATTTCATTTCATTTTAATTTACTAATTTAATACCTATTTCTGGTATAAATCTGATTTACTCTTATTTTCAAGTGTGTTAAATCATGTTTTTGACATAGGAATCTTCAAATTTCTCATGGACAAAAAATGTAAGTACCTTGGACTTGTAGCCCTTGAAATTTTGATGTCCCTACCTGCCCAATGTTAATTTGAAATCAATAGGAAGTAAGTAGTAACAGTCTAGAACTTAT
>NW_007424671.1:0-505 GCF_000475195.1 Diaphorina citri
CATGTAACAAGAAGATTGTGTGTTGTATGTGCCCCAAAATATACCCTCATAATTAGGCATGTACAAAATTTTATGCTATCTATCTTTCTGTTAAAGTCAATCTGCAACCAGTCAGAATACTTCTTTCGTCTTCTTTTTTCTCTCGCAAAATTTGAGACCAGCTCCACCAGAAAGTAATAATTTGACAGCTCCATTAGAAACCAGAAAGTAATTATTTGACAAATCCATTAGAAACTATAGAAAGTAATTATTTGACAACAAAATTAATCAGCCTCACCTCCCACGACTCAGTGTGAAACTGAGTGTCCGGATGTCAAACCTTGCTACCTGGATGTCAAACCTTACTGCTAAGGTATCAAACCTTGGTACCTGCTTGTCAAACCTTACTGCTAAGGTATCAAACTTTACTGTTAAGGTGTCAGACAGACAGACACCTGACGAGTTCATTAAGAAAAGACAAAGACCCGAAATGCCGATCATGACTGATAAATCTATAGTTGTTATT
>NW_007424672.1:0-505 GCF_000475195.1 Diaphorina citri
GAAGAAGTATACGTTTGTCATTTCAACCTACCTAGTCAAGATGGACCTTCACAAAGTTACAGAATCTTCAATCTATCACATAATGAGTTGTCCAAGCTTAGTTATTACAGCTATTTCTTTTGGTCTATAATAAAAATAATCATAATAGCAAGAGTCCGAAAATATTGACAAAACGTTACAACGTTTTTTCTGCGCTTTGAAGTAAAATGTCAGGAGGGGCAGTACAGACTACTCCAGAGTCGTTCGTGGAATACAACCCTGTTCTCTAATCAGCTAAATCTAGCTTAAAAGTCTTATCGAATTCAGCTTAAAAGTCGTACCATAGAAAACAGGTAAAACAGCTAGCTGACTAGAATACCTATACAGTTACTAGTTATTACTAGACAATATTTACTCTGTACTATCACTCTTACTTACTACAAGTACCTTATGAAACAGGTTTTATCTTTTATCCAATCGCAATTTGTTTTCAACCCATTCTGTCAACCTCAACAGTCCCAGCATA
>NW_007424673.1:0-505 GCF_000475195.1 Diaphorina citri
TCATATTATCAGATATTAGGTTGATATTAGCTGTGTTTTCAACTCTGATGATTATCCGGAAGCCCTTTTACTCCGATGGAGACCATGGGTGAGCACATGACTGGAGCATCAGTCCATTTTTTGGACCATCAAATAAGTATTTACCTCATATTATAATGTCAAGGTTATTCCAACATTAGATATGTAGGTATGTACCTATAAATACATAATAGCCGTAATGACATAGGTACCTCACATAATTAGCATGTTATACCTACTTGAAACATATAGTTTTATAGAAGTTCTGTTGGATAGGGATAGGTAGGTATTGTATTGGGATGGATAGTATCACCTATGAGGAAATGGAGAGCTTTCGTCAAGTTTGAGACTAGATTAAATTCCACATACCTGTAACAGCAAACAAAAATATAAAGTTTTAAAAATCAATTTGAAACAAGCTGGGTCCGTCCCTCCGGGAATTTTTTAGCCCGTAGTTTATTCGATCGTGATTAGAGAAAATCAGTAC
>NW_007424674.1:0-505 GCF_000475195.1 Diaphorina citri
TTTCTCCTATCCTGTCTTTCTTCTCTCTTCGCTTTTGGGACGATAAGACCCTAGCAGTTATAGGTAGATCCCTCTATCGAATCCCTTGGAAAAAAATCTCAATATGTGCCTATTTGTGTTCGATGCAATCGCACGACATCGTCCCTCTATCCATCAAACCTCTCAAAAAACCCCATGCAATATGTGCCTATTTGTGTTCGATGCAATCGCACGACATCGTCCCTCTATCCATCAAACCTCTCAAAAAACCCCATGATTTGTCGTTTCTCTAGGTATTATGATTTCGATTTCAGATATTTTTACCGTCACCCAGTTTAATCGTCACAGTTAAGTTACTATGGGATAGGTACATTTGTATTTGCCCCATCCGCACTGTGGAAAGCGATGGTGGTGCGGTGGACGTCAAATTGAAATAAATTGACAGGGAAAAGTAAATTGACACTTTGACAGAATTGTCTTTTTATTAGGAAAAACGAGTCAAAGTAAAGGAAAGGAAATGGAGAAA
>NW_007424675.1:0-505 GCF_000475195.1 Diaphorina citri
CTCATGTGGAACTCGTCCAGGATTGTCGCGTTGTCTCTGTGGAGAAGAAAAGAAAATAGTACTGTCTAAAATCTGAATGGTAACAATAAATTAAAAAGGTTGAGAGATAATTGCTCACTTCTGTCAAGAAAGGGAGGAGCAACCAGACATACTTATGAAAAGACTGTCTGCAAAGAGGACTTATCATGTGCTTCAATGCTCAAAATTATTTTTTACGTATTCCCAGCGAACAAAAGCGAACATTCCTAGCGAACAAAATCGTCTATGAATTGAGGTATGTACATGGTTCCGCAAAGCTACTTTTCAAAGTACAAAGAAGCTTCGTTGAACAGAACGGGTCAATAAAAGCATTAAACAATTTGACTGAAGTGCTCCTTCCAGACAATTGTGAACCTCGGATTCGCTGTTAGTTCCCAAACGATTTTCGAGCGCTAGGGTTGCCATGCATTTTTGTGTAAAACGGACAACTCGTGAACGAACAACTTGCGAGAATTCGTCAACCCGA
>NW_007424676.1:0-505 GCF_000475195.1 Diaphorina citri
AAAAAAAAAATAGGTACATATTACAACACTATGTTTGTAATGCTTACCTAGGTATCTTTTTTTTTTTTTTTGTGGTTTATTCCGCCTGTCTGGTATCATTTATGTTAACCATTCGGTGAGTACCCAGTCCTCTACAGTATCCTCTGGTCTATATCCTATTCATTATTCACCCAATATGTCCCCGCCATTGTTAGCAATATCAATAAGTATCAGAGCTCATGGAGTAGTTGTCAAGTTGTTATTATTCTCGCCTTTTCAAATTGATACTCAATTTGGAGACTGGATGTGATGTGCTTTCTTCATTCTTTAATAGCTGGCTCAGGAGAAAACATCAGGTTGAAAAAAATCTGGTGTGAACATCACACGACTTTCCTTATTCTATTGAATGATGCTTATTTAAGTATTATTTTACCTGAAAAAACAAAGCTGAAAACCGCCAAAAAACGGTCGAAATCTGCCCAAAAGCGGTCAAAATGCCGCCAAGCGCAGCAACCATCTCAACCAA
>NW_007424677.1:0-505 GCF_000475195.1 Diaphorina citri
GGGGAATCAGTGGTTTGGTAACGGCTGCTTTGAATTTTCATTATTATTTACCTTAACTTTTAATTTATCTTCAATCTCACCGTTTCTGCTTTCCATAATAAAACCACCATTATAATATTCTTCTTTTGTATCTTTCGTTTCATAATTGCCATTTTTTTTCAATGTGAAATTGAATTATCTTGAAGTAAAAAGAAAGATGTCCCCAATTGAAATTGCAATAACTTTTTTACACGAGTTTTTTATTTGAAAGATATTAAACTCGAAACGTGCTGAGAATTTGTTTTTCCCCCTCTATCTCGTGCGATCAAAATCCAAGGGAGAACTTATTAAATAGTACAACCAAGTGAAGTAGCCCTTAGTATGGTAAGCATCTTGGATGTTGGTAGTGAACTTGTTCCTCCTCCTCCTCTTCCTTTTTTAAAATAAATAAATATCTAATAATAAAAATCTACCTAATACCTACGCCGACAAGTAATTATTTGGACCTCAATTAAAAGGGTTTTCA
>NW_007424678.1:0-505 GCF_000475195.1 Diaphorina citri
TAACTTGTTAGATGGTAGAGGATTGACCTTTATCAACTCCGTTGCATCTTCATCAAACTGTTCTATCGTTGAGGTCAAAGTTAGCCAAATAAGCTAGCTGTTGATGCAAGAAACAGCACTTTGAACGGGAATTTTTGAAGGGGAAGAGGGGGAAAACACCCAACTAACATAATGTTTGCCCAAAATCAAAATAAGCTCTTATTGGTAAAATATTGTACAGTAAAAAAGTTGATCTAACGTAATATTTACACAGTAACTCAAACCATTAAAGTATGCCGTTTATTGCCGAAGGTTCTTGGGAATTCCAAGTTCATTAATCATAAAAAGTGCAACTGATGGTCGAAGTCATGAAATTAACGACCCAAGTGATCTGAAGAACTTACCTTATCTTCGTAATATACGATTTTCTGATGGAGATTTTTTCCCCCACTTCAGAGATCTACATATGTTGGATGAATGGGTATTGGGCGGTTTGAAGAAGGGTGGGCTGAAGTAGCCAGATTGT
>NW_007424679.1:0-505 GCF_000475195.1 Diaphorina citri
AGTTAGGTACAAGTAAAGGGACTTTTCAGTCTTATTCAGGATAGCAGGATAAACAATTAGACTTACTTTTTTATGGACCTTTGCATAGTACTCTAAAAAATATGTAAGGATAAACAAGGTATACAATTATGTTCCATTTTACTCAAGGCAGTTTCTTCTATTCCAGGTGACATTGGATATCCCCTATGCATCACCTCCGCAGGGTATGAAGTACTTCACCGTCATAGGACCGCACATAGATTGTATGGACGAACAGTATTTGGTGAGTAAAAAAATCATTTATGGAGGACCTACATATGGTTTGGGCAGGAAGAGAGGAGAGGCGAGAGTTACATTTACCCTTTGGTAAATAAATCGGTTAAACTAAACTGTAGTTTACATCGGTCATAAAAGGGTAAAAAAAGGTAGAGAAACTAGGTAGTTATTGTTCAGGGGAAGAGCAAGAGAGGGAGACCAAACTGAGGTGGAGAGAAGAGGTTGAGGAAGACTTTAGACTCTTTAGAGA
>NW_007424680.1:0-505 GCF_000475195.1 Diaphorina citri
AATGAATAGAAGCGTCCTCAATGAAGCCTTAACCATAGTACCGACCCTCGCAGAGTATCAAGAAAATGAGTATTTTTTTGTACTGGTTGATGGTCTCGGCAAGGGTCACTAACCTCTCACATTTCCAATTTATTCATCCACATTTCTTAAATCCTATTAATTTTTCCAGGAGGCCAAGGCCAAATCGGGCCGCGAGTCGCAACGTCGGAAGACCCCCCGCTTCTACGCGGTAGTCAAAGATCCAGAGTCCTCATCCAGGACCAAGGGAGTGAAGAGGAAGACCCGCCATAGTCAGGACCCTCCTGTAGAACATCATGTAGGATGGATATTGGATGTCAAGGAACATCGGCCTAGAACATCGTCTGTGTAAGTATACAGAACATCACGTAGGATGGATATTGGATGTCAAAGAACATCGGCCTAGAACATTGAATTGAATTGAATTGAATTGAAATGGATTTATTGATCAATCAAATTGTTACATTATAAATATATACAATCAATA
>NW_007424681.1:0-505 GCF_000475195.1 Diaphorina citri
CCCAACCTTAATGTTATAGCTTTATATTTTTATAAAACTCGTTGAAAACTTGAAAATAAACAAAAAAGTGTGTCACCAATCGAATCAACCAGCTCGAGGAGGTGGTGGATCTCAAGAGCTAAACGTTTAGTTTGGTGGAAAGTCACAATCAACCGTTTAGTAAAAAAAACTTTTATTTTGTCATTTGGTGGATTGGTTGATCAACCGGTGAAGCGGTTGTGAGTCTTATTTTAAAAAAAAACTTTTGGATTAACTTGCAGAGTGAGCAGTTTAGCCTTCTTTCTCTTGGTGCTCAATGGCAGATTTCGAAAATCTGGCTTTTGCATAAATCCAGTCCGTGGATTGAGCTATTTAGAGTTGCTCAATTGCCGAGTTTTGGAGAATGAGCATTTTGCGTTTTTTACTCCGTGGAGTGAGCTATTTTTTTGCTCATTGAGCGAATTCGGGTATAGAGCCTAACAGACATATCAGGAAGTGTACGAAAGTGTCTCAGATCCACTTGGCT
>NW_007424682.1:0-505 GCF_000475195.1 Diaphorina citri
GCCTCCTTTTCCTTTATTTTTACCTTTCTCTGTTTGGTTAAAAATATTATGGAATTCCTTCTCCTCCTTCTTTTTCTTCTTCCTCCTCCTTCCTACTTCTTCTCCTCCTCCCCTTCTGCTGCTTCTTCTTCTTCTTCTTCTCCCTTCTTCGTCTTCTTCCTTTACTTCTTCTTCTTCTTCTTCTTCTTCTGCTCCTCCTTCTTCTTCTTCCTCCTCCTCTTCTCCTTCTTCTTCTTTTCCTTCTTCCTTCGACGTATCTTGTCTCATCTACCTACTCACATTCAACATGCTACGATTAAAGATTTGGAAAAAAAATTGTTTAGAAAATTTGAGTTTTCCTTAGATCTTCAACCACGAAAGTGATCTCAAAGAAGGAAGAAATTTTAATTGTGCTTCCCTGACTGTTAGCAGTGTTAGCATAAACTAAACTTCCCTGATTGCCAGCAATGCCAGCTTAGTTGGTAGTGCGTCTGCCTTGTAAGCGCTAGGCCGCGGGTTCGATTCC
>NW_007424683.1:0-505 GCF_000475195.1 Diaphorina citri
ATAGAAACAAATTACTCGGTAAGAAAATTCTGAGATTTTCTAAGATTTTTTTCCGAGAAAAATTTTCCAGTGGCGCAGGGTGATATTTTCAATAGGGGAAACTACAGGGTACGCAAAAGTCTGGCAGAGGCTGAATATCTTCCAATTGGTTTATAAAATAGAATAGAATAGAACAGAATAGAATGGAATAGAATAAAATAGAATAGAATAGAATATACCTTGTTTATCCTGCTCGAATGAGGCCTTTACCCCAGCAGTCTAAACAAGGTCTCGTGTATTGTATGGGTTTCATCAGGATCTAAAGGCAAGGCCTTGTCGGTGTACTGTGGGTTTAACGCACTGCGCTCGCCTTGCACGCGGAAGACCCGGGTTCGATTCCCGCCGCAGTCAAGAAATTTGTATCATGCAAATGATTGATTCCGTGACGCGTAACTGGCTGTTGCGGGGCCCACTCAGCCTCGTGAGGAAAATGAGTAGCTATGACATATAAATGCGCATAGCGACC
>NW_007424684.1:0-505 GCF_000475195.1 Diaphorina citri
AGAGAAGGAAGACAGGATAGGAGAAAGCCAGCCGTTCCGAGAACGAACATTATTCCATCAGGATAAAATCCGCCCCGGTCGGGTATCGAACCGGCGGCCTAGCGCTTACAAGGCAGATGCACTACCAACTAAGCTAACTAGGCTGGCTAAGGCATGTAACTTTGAAGGTAAATCAGTCATCTCCACATTATCTACTAATCAATCATTCTTGTCTTTCACATTGCATACTCAAGCAACTACCCGGCGTTCATAAAAATTGTACAACAAATCAATAGATCAGTTGCGCTTACTTGGGTGATGTTTCAAAGTCATAGAGCAGGAAAAATGAGGACCAACGGAATTTTTCTTTTTCTCCTACGACTTCTAGATCCCGAGATAAATCGATTTAAAAAATACCGGTAAATTGTGAACTTTGACGTCACGGCAAACGCTCCCGTAGGCGATGACGTCACATCAAATGTCCCGAGCAAAGCTCCCTCGCAGACAACACATTAATGTGTTTGTG
>NW_007424685.1:0-505 GCF_000475195.1 Diaphorina citri
GAATATTTCAACAGGCCATAACTCCGGCCCTGTTTGTCGGATCGAGCTCAAACTTGTACCAATGTACTACGTTCTTTAGGACCTTCAAATTCATTCGTTGAAAAATTAAGGTGGGGGGGGAGGGGACTTTATGAATGCACTGTATTTTTACTTTCCTTATCCTATAGGAAGGAAAGTAATGTAATCGGGTCAAATTTTCGATGGTCAGATTTTATTGTCAAAACACGTTTTGAGGTCCCTCGAGCCTAAATCCAAAGTTTCAGCCAGCATTGGTACGTGTGTGTGTCTGTGTGTATGTCTGTCTGTAAACAAAATATCTCGAGAACCGTAAGACCGGTGCAACGCTTGGCGGCATTTTACCGTTTTTTGGCGGTTTTCGGTGTAATTTAACAATATCTCGGGAACGGTATAAGCTGAAGACTTGAATTTTGGTATGTAGTTCACAAATGTGACAAAGATGCAATACAAAACGTTTGGTTAAAATAGGTGCTGCGGTTGGCGGTAT
>NW_007424686.1:0-505 GCF_000475195.1 Diaphorina citri
ATCTATCATAGACATTAATCATGTCTCCAGATCCAAACTTGTAATGGAGCAGTTGCAAATGGTTAAAAATTATAAATAAATGGTCAATTCCTATGTTAAAGGTTGGGAAAAATCAAAATCTGAGGTCAAAACTCCAAAAAAATAACTGTAAAAGGTCGAAAATTCAATTTTTATTTTCTGTTCTAATGAAAGAGTTCAAAGATGTGTGACATCAGACTTTACGCAGTTGTTTTTTTCATCTGCTAGGTAGCGCTTCTCTGCAAGCGTGCTTGCGGAGGAGCAGAAAGAACTGCACAGAAACGTATGTGCACAAACACATTAACGCGTTGCCTGCAAGGGAGCTTTACTCAGAACATTTGATGTGATGTCATTGCCTACAGGAGTGTATGCCATGATGTCAAAGTTCACGATTTACCGATATTTTTTTAATCAATTTATCTCGGGATCTAGAAGTCGTAGAAGAAAAAGAAAAGTTCCGTTGGTCCTCATTTTTCGTGCTCTATGA
>NW_007424687.1:0-505 GCF_000475195.1 Diaphorina citri
ATTTAAATGAAAGATGAGAAATCCAACATCCTGATTGAAAACTTCAGACCAATTTGTATGATTTTTACAAAGCTTGGACCAGACTTCACCAGATCAGAGATATTCTAAGTCTTCAGTAAGACCATTTAGGTCCCAAGTCCCATTTATTAGCTTTATTACAGAGGAGAAAAAAGTTTTCCTCTTCCAAATCGCAGAAAATGGTCGAGTTCACCCTTGTATAGTAACTTTCACAGAAGAAATATTATGACGAGCATTCACTGTACAATCTACGTATTTATTAGTTATTATTTTTTGTTGCCAGTACTGTGTATGATATGCAAGCCGACCGGGTATCACAAATAGTAAAATATTACCAACCGTATGGAAATAAAACCAATTTATTTCTCCGTCCTCTGACTTCCTATGGACGCTTTTATCTCGGAGATTCAAGAGTGATGGGGATTGACTTTTTTTACTGAACTCTTGATGTTGGTCGAGCTCGAGATCTTCTGTCTGTTCTTCGGGT
>NW_007424688.1:0-505 GCF_000475195.1 Diaphorina citri
TCTTATCGTCCCGAGAGCAAACTGTACCACGGATCACACTCTTGTTGCAGACGTCACGGTACAGACCAAATTGACTATTATCGGTCAGAAAATCCAAGTATTCTGAGCACCTTAGGAGATTAAACCCAGAGTCCCCGATCATAGGGAAAAAGGCCCATTCGTCTGATTCTTAAATTCTGATACCATATGGTTCATGACATTTATCGATTTCTTTACTGTTGCTATCCAGATAAAAGAAAAGAGGAAAGTTTCAATGGAGTCCGAAAAGGTCTCACAGGGATCACACCGGCAGTCAGAATCAAAGACCCGGGTTCGACACCCAGTCACACAGTATGACAAATTCATAATGACCCACAAAGAATCAGTGACTGACTCCTTTTTACTTTTTCCTCGATTTTTACTACTATTTCAAAACAGTTTGGATATTTTTTTTACGATTTAAGAAAAAAGAAGCAGAAGAAAGAGGAAAAAGAGGAAGAAGAAGTTGTCAAACTTGTCTCGTAGG
>NW_007424689.1:0-505 GCF_000475195.1 Diaphorina citri
TAGGAGGTGGCCTTTCACCGAATGGAGGGTAAATCCCCCTCACTAAACACCTTAGCCGTTATACAGTGACATTAAAACCTCAATAAAACACAAAACATTTGATATTAACTTAATATCCCACCAGTGGTACGTTCATACCCACGGCACATCCCACGTAGCTCGTAGCACGTGGGAAAGCGTAGGAACACAAAATAGGGAAGACAGACGGGACGAAGGAATAAAGAGGAAAGAAAAAACGAAACGAGAAATAATAAAAGAAAAGATTGAAATAACGAAGTTGAAGAGGAGGCAAAGTTTAACCCTTTGAATGTCTGGGTGTCGGAGTGCGGCTGAAACACTATGGTTGTTTGACATTGTCTGAAACATGCCGACAATAGGTGTATTTTCCTTTCGGAAAATTTTGAAAACCGGAACCGGTACTATTTTGGAAAATGAAATGGCACTTGATATTTGATATAAACCATAGGGAATTCAAGATGGCGCGCCATCGGAATCGGTTCCGTTT
>NW_007424690.1:0-505 GCF_000475195.1 Diaphorina citri
GGGGGGGGGGAAGAAAAATCTGTACCTAAAAATGGAGACCGTTAAGCAGAGAAGAACCATTTATAAGACAAAATTGCCCTTCCTTATTCATGGTGTTCGGTACTGATGAACCACCCGCCTAATTTTCGGTTCCAATCAATGGACCGCCTGATGTTTACATCATGTTGCCAGGCAACCAAGTTGTTTAGTGTGTTTCCCAAAACAACAAGAAAAAATCTAAAGTTTTATAAGAAAAATGTCCAAATCCTGTACATCCCAATTTTCCTTCAAATAAAGTTCCTTTTTTCCTGCCAACAAGTACATTTCCAACAAGTTTTTGTTTCCAATAAGTTTATTTCCTACAATCAAGTTTAGAACCCACCACATGGTTCTTTTCTGAATGATGCTGTACCCAGTTGAACCTTGAAGTTAAGCCACGGTTGAGAAGTGAGCTTCTGGATGGGTGACCAGTGACCGTCCAAGGGTACTCTAGACTGTTCAACTTGTGGGCTGGCTAAATTTAGCT
>NW_007424691.1:0-505 GCF_000475195.1 Diaphorina citri
TGGGATAATGTTCGTTCTCAGAACGGCTGGCTTTCTCCTATCCTAACCTCCTCCTCTCTTCGCTTTCGGGACGATACGACCTTAGCAGTTACAGTTCCCTCTATCGAACATCTTATTATTTTATTTTTTTATTTTATTACTCGTTTTTTATCCTAATACCTCTGAAATGTTCGGAAACCACTTGTACAGATATTAGGTACAGATTACAGAAGTTATGGAGGTATAAGCTAATTAGGGGTTAAAAAATGGCTAACAACTGAAAAATACTGCATAATTTTCTTGACTCTCTCCCTCTCTCTCTACTCTCTTTCTCTTCATCCATCTCTCTCTCTCTCTCTCTCTCTTTCTTCATCGCTCTCTATCTCTTTCCCTCTCTCTCTCTCTCTTCGTGGTATTTAACCCCCTCTAGTTCACCCATTAACTTTGTTTTCATAGTAAAGTGTTGGAAATTCTATTTGTGTGTTGTCATAAAAATCAATCTCCTTGAACGTAAATTTATGATCCT
>NW_007424692.1:0-505 GCF_000475195.1 Diaphorina citri
TTTTTTTCCAGTTCAATCTACAATGTGATGAACAGAAATGGAAGTTGGCCTTTGTTGGTTCATTTGACGGGCTTGGTGCTTTGATGGGTCTACCAGTCTGCGGTTTTATGTCAGATCGGTAAGTAGGTACATAGCAGGTCAAACCACAGTTTTAAATGTTTTTCCTTTATTCGAAGGTTAACTTTTATTTTCAATGTTGAATTATCAGGTAAATTGACGACCTAGCACTTGAACTTGACGAAATGTAGGTCATCATTTTTTTGCAATGTTTGCCATATTGACTCGAGGCTATTTCCTCTGTGCAAAGATACGAGGAACTACAATTTCATGGTCAAAGTCAAGAAACAAGTGTCAAGGTATAGACTAAATTGGCAGAATTGTAAAGGTTAAGTGAGTTAAAGATGTTACCATGTAGGTACTACCGACGATATGTATAAGGAACTAAACTTCCCCATATGTTCATATTTTTCATACCTTAGCGTACCTATAAAATTAGCACCTAGTC
>NW_007424693.1:0-505 GCF_000475195.1 Diaphorina citri
GTTTAAACAGAAGGAGGACCTGGGAATTTTTTATGAACCACTCGTTATAAGTCCAGCGAATGACCTTGGGACGAAAAACAAAGAGGAGAAGAAGAAGGAGGAGGATTACTCCTTTCTCTTCGCTGTCTTCTTCCTTGTTTCTTACTTCTCTCTCTCTCCCTCCCTCCCTTCCTATATTTTCTTTCCTTACCGGTTCTTTTCTTCATCTCCTTTCTTAGTGTCTTCGTCTCTCGTCCTCTTTTGGCCTTCCTTCCCTCTTCCTCTTTGTCTTGTCCGTTTTCGCTCTCTATCCTTCCTCCATCCATCTTAACCCTCTCTTTCTTTTCTATTTTCATCTGACACTTGTCTTGTTTCAGGTTCTTGCATATCAAATATCTCTCTCCCTCCCTCGTCCCCTCTCCCTCCCTCTCCCTCTCTCTCACTCTCACTCTCACTTCTTATTTAATTTCTTACCTGACATGCTATGAATAGAAATCAAAGCCATCTTTATATTTTTTTATCCAAA
>NW_007424694.1:0-505 GCF_000475195.1 Diaphorina citri
CACCATTTCCAAACGGACCAATGAAGTTGAGCAATATTGCCCGTGGTTAGTACCCGGATGGGTGAACATCTGGGCAATCGCATGCGCCCCAAAATAGCTAAAAGCACGTTATGTTGTGTCTCACACATGTTTAAATCAATATTGGAATTTTGCAATGTGAAAATATAGTGCTTAGTTCCTTTAATTTCAGGAAGGAACTTCGGCTTGAAGCAAATTAAAATCACAAAGCAAGATACAATATTAATCCAAACTACAGGTCGCGAGTTCCATGTATAAACATTGTTAACATACTATCAATAAAAATAATTGAATTGAATTGAATTCCCGCCCGGGGCGGATTTTATCCTAAACAGATAAGGTTTGGTTGTATTAAAAAATGAGTCACTCAAAATATCTTGAGAATGGTTTTGATTTTTGAAAACCGCTGAAACACCTGTCTCAGTATATTCAGGGGGAAACATTTTCTTAGTTTCATTTTATTATAATCAGGGGCGGCCCCAGGGGG
>NW_007424695.1:0-505 GCF_000475195.1 Diaphorina citri
TTTCAGGGGCGAAGCCAAGGGAGCGCGAAGCGCGACCTCATGCACACCCCGCGAAGCCCCGGGAGTGCGCAGCGCGACGGTAAACAAGGGAGCGCGAAGCGCGACCCTATGCACAACCCCGCGAAGCCCCGGGAGCGCGCAGCGGCGACCGTAAAAAGGGTGCGAAGCGCGACCTCATGCACACCCCGCGAAGCCCCGGGAGCGCGCAGCGCGATCGCATGCACACCCCGCGAGGCCCCGGGAGCGCGCAGCGCGACCACATGCACAACCCCGCGAAGCCCCGGGAGCGCGCAGCGCGACCGTAAACAAAGGAGCGCGAAGCGCAACCCTATGCACAACCCCGCGAAGCCCCGGGAGCGCGATGCGCGACCGTATACGCCATCCCGCGTAGGGAACACGCGAAGCCCCCGGGGGGGGAGGGGGGCGAAGCCCCCTTCCCGAGCACGAAGTGCGAGTCCATAATATATACAGCCCCTTGTGTAACTGACTGACTGACTCACTCACT
>NW_007424696.1:0-505 GCF_000475195.1 Diaphorina citri
CGCGTAGCGAACACGCGAAGCCCCCGGGGGGTGGAGGGGGGCGAAGCCCCCCTCCCGAGCACGAAGTGCGAGTCCTAAGTATATACAGCCCCTTGTGTAACTGACTCACTGACTCACTCACTCACTCATACAAATTCTAACCCACTTCTAGATGAGCTAGGAAGATGCGGTTTTCACCATTGGATTCCTAATTTTTTGTAGGTACTGGGAAAAATCGAAAACCCCCGAAATTCCAAACCGTTCCCGAGATATTGACGTTTTTTAAGTTCCCCATAAGAAATACACGGGGAACACACTTTGAGGCCAGCAAAACTTTTCCTACGTTTAATATTTTCCTCTCGCTTTTAGTTTTCAGTTTTAATTTCTTCGAGACAAGACTCAGATCTCTCGCTTTGAGTTTTCAGTTTTCATTTCCTTGAAATAAGATTCAGGGACGATATTAGTTTTCAGGGGCGAAGCCAAGGGAGCGCGAAGCGCGACCTCATGCACATCCCGCGAAGCCCCG
>NW_007424697.1:0-505 GCF_000475195.1 Diaphorina citri
GGATATCATTTTGATAAGAAATTTTTACTCCAATGAGGTAATACCGTACCAGATAGGTTCCTCGAATTATTTAAAACTGAAGCCAAGTTTTGGTCTCGAATGTCCGGGTTCGATTCCCGGAGTCAATTTTTTTTCGGTTTTGTGATCGAGTTGCAATCTAAGTATACGTATATAAATGTGATGGTATCAGAGTTCCATAAGTTGGTTGAGATCATTGGTGATATTAGGTCAGCCACTGACTATCACGTAGATCTGACAGGTACGTCTGAAAAGGTCCGTCTGTCAGGTCTACCTGATACCTGATGAGCACACACCCTATCAGGTAGACCTGATCAGCTATACCTGTCGTCAGGTCTACCTGATATCCTGATAGTGAGTGGCAAGAGTACAAAAGTTTTAAAGACGAAAACTAGCGAAGGAGCAAAGTTTCTTTTCAAGTTGATTTGAGCCTTTGAGCGATGTATTTTTGACGTAATATCAAACAGGGTTTTAAACTTTATTTGAG
>NW_007424698.1:0-505 GCF_000475195.1 Diaphorina citri
TAACTCTATCCACTCACACATCAGAATAAAGAAAAATCATAACAATAAAAAATATGAAATAAGAATAGATTTTTTTTTACAAAATAGAAGGAAAATTATTAGTCCGAGGGCTATCTTGAGAAAATATGTTTTTGATAAATAATTCATGGGGTCGGTAATTACATGTATCCCAAAACCGTAGTTTCACGCCAGAAAGAGGCATTTGTTACCCCAAACTAAATTACCTAGTTTTTCAAGTTGCGTTTATAAGTTTTAGAAAAAATAGATTTTTTATTGAATATCTATCTAATATGTTTCCATAATTTCTTTCAGAAAAAGTGCAAAAAAGGTCGCGATAGCTCCCTAGAATCTGGAAAAAGCTATCCTGAAAGTGCCGACGCAACGCGATGCTCCCCTGGAAGTATTATTGTCCAAAACACGATTTTCTAAGATGGCCCACGGACTAAAAGGAAAAAAAAAATATGTAGATATAGTTAGACAGAGTATAATATTGGTTGGACATGTA
>NW_007424699.1:0-505 GCF_000475195.1 Diaphorina citri
CCCCCCCCACCATCACCTTAAAAGAAGATTTCTCTCCACCTTTATGTAGATGATGCTCACTTTTACGCAGATTCTCACTTTCAGGCTCTCACTTTCTTACGCCTCCTCCTCCTCCCCCTCTTCCTCCTCCTCCCCCTCTTCCTCTATGCTAATTTCTAATGCCTATTTTTACAAAAAGAAATCTCTCACAGAAGTTCCCACGATTCTCACCAAGATGGGGAAAAAAGACAGGTACATTATTTTCACCTCCACAGGTACTAGTCGGTACTTACGGAAGTGTCTAAATAAAATTAAAGCAAAAATTTGAAACTGTTTTTTTTTTTTTTAATTTATTTTTTACATGCTACGATACACGCCACATACTACGAAATAAAAATGGCGGTGAAACACACATTTTTTTAAGAAACCGTAAGAACACAGGTACCAAAAGTTCAACATACCTCTACTATAGGCTCGGCAGGATTAGGACAGTCAGGTGTGGAAGTTCGTCTGGCTTGAGTTGGCA
>NW_007424700.1:0-505 GCF_000475195.1 Diaphorina citri
TGTCCTCCTGCCTGAAAGATAACCAGACAGTCAACTGTTCAGTCACGCCCATGAGTGTACTCCTCTATGAATCCTCTCGACACGTATGAACTTCCTGGATAGTTTATTATTACTTCCCTGTTCCCTTGCCATGTCCACAAGCCATCCGCTACCATGGGACTCTTCCTCTCCTCTCCAACTTACTGTGTACTCTCCCTGTAAACATCCACAACTCCACATCTTCCTCTCCTCTCTTTACTGTCACTACTCCTCATTTTCCTCCTTCTGCTCCTCCTCCTCCTGCTCCTCCTCTTTCCCTGTCGAACACTCTACTCTTCCTCCTTTCCCTTCCTCTCTCTTCGTCCCATCCAAAATATCCCGTCAGGATTATCCTCCCTTCTTATCCTCCTCCTCCTCCTCCTCTTCCTTTCCTCCCTCCCTTCTCAAGTCGAAGTTAATTTCCTGTAATTATACACATCTGAATGGCGTTACCAGTCCTCGCTCCCAAATCCCTTTATATTCCCTC
>NW_007424701.1:0-505 GCF_000475195.1 Diaphorina citri
TGAGACAGCTCGTCAACTCGACTGTAGACAAGTGTATAACTGTTTTTGACTGTAATGTAGACAAACTTTGACTGTAGACTCTGCAGTGTAGAGTGTCACCAGAAATCACCCATGGCGTCAAATGCGTCAATTTTTTGTAGTGATGCAACTCATACAGGGTGAAACACACAAAATCTTCGTGTGTTTCATAACTACATACTTTTGTAGAGTTAGGTAGCTATTACCTATGAGTGTTACATATATATGTACTTAGGTCAGGGATTTACAACTTCCATGTGTACGCGGGCCACAGACACAAGTTAGGAGGTTACCCCATGGTAAAAGAGGAAAAATCAAGCCTGAGGGGGCCCACCCTAAAAGCTTCGCCGGCCACAAATATGGTCTCGGGGACCGCGTGGCCCGCGCTGACTTAGGTGAACCAAATGCCATGGATTTCAAAAAGTGAACATTGTGTTCCTCTCTCTCTCCCTCTCTCTCTCTCTCTCTCTCTCTCTCTCTCTCTCTC
>NW_007424702.1:0-505 GCF_000475195.1 Diaphorina citri
TTATTTCATTCCTTAATTCCCAGCCGTTTCTGAGATATAAGCGTGGTTCGCAAATCACGAACCACCCTGTATATTTTTTTTCAACTTAGGTTTTTCTCTCAATGAGGATGGTAAAAAAGCTGCCGTCTAGGTATCTACAATAATAGGTATTTTATTTATTTTTTGTAATTTTCATGACACCCTGTATAAATTCACGCTGTCGTAATAGTATTTTAAATGTTATTTGCTCTGGTCAGTGTTTACCTACCACATCATTATTCTTTCCTCTCTCTCTCTTCCTCTCTCTCTCTCTCTCTCTCTCTCTCTCTCTCTCTCTTTTATCTAGTGGCCTAGCTTTTCCAACCGCTATTTTATTATATCAGACTTCAGCGTAAACGTTGGTTTTAGATTTAATCGCCTTCATTTGTTCATCCAATATAGGGCTATCCTTCTTATAGTGTCTTAACCACCCAGAAATATTCCTCGTGGTTACCTACCTATCTAAAGTCCATTTCAAACTGTCCGT
>NW_007424703.1:0-505 GCF_000475195.1 Diaphorina citri
ACCCTCAGATTCTTGTGGAAAGCCATTACATATTATGAAGATTGAACAGACGAGTATAAACAGTAACTTGATTAAGGACCTACAGACTATTGTCCTTCTACACACAATACACGTGGCTATGTAGGTATGCATGTTGAAAAATGATAACATAACACGAAAATCACGACTAACAAGAATAGTGCGATTTTTTCTACCGCCAAACTAATTACCATTTATCTTACCGTCCACTTTCATTGTAAAGCAAAACAACGCTAATAGTAATTTTCAAGCAAAATAGCTGCAAGAGCCGCCTCGGAAGATGAAAGTGTAGGAAATCAGTAGAAACACGGCAGGGCGGAAAAGGAAGGGTAAAATGTAGAATTCAAATTAATTTACCAAACCTCTACTCTCTACTGGGTGTCTGGGTTCCTTCTGAGCCTGTGCCACACCCCTTTTTACTTTCCTTATCCTATAGGAAGGAAAGTAATGTAATCGGGTCAAAATTTCGATGGTCAGTTTTTAGTGC
>NW_007424704.1:0-505 GCF_000475195.1 Diaphorina citri
TTCCTTCTCTTCTTTTCCATTTTTTTATCTCCCTTTTTTTTACCTCTGATCTCTCTCCCTCTCTGTCCTATATCTCTCATCCCGTTCATTCTACCCTTTCTGTCCGATTTTGATGAAATTCAGCAAAAATCTTACTGCAATTCAGTGATTGAGATTAGTAGGTACAATTATTTACCCATATTTTTTGTATCACTAATTCACTATTGCTGAAAAACTGTGAGTGCACAATATTACCTTTTGTTCCAAAAGTTCTAATTTTGAACCCTTCTTTCTGTTTCAGGTCATTTCTGGCACATCACAGACATTCATTTAGATCTGGACTATACAGTGGGAGGTGACACTAAACGAAGTAAGTTTCTCCCTTTATTATAAAAACTACTTTTACTTAAAAAATAAAAAAATAAAATCTGGGCCCAATTTTAAGCAATGTACCTATATCAAATAGTTATTGTACAATGTAGAACAACAAAATTATTTTTCGACTGGTATAGTTAAATATGGTAAT
>NW_007424705.1:0-505 GCF_000475195.1 Diaphorina citri
GCGTGGTCATGAACCAATGATCCGTGAACTCTGGAGACCGTAACCGCGAGATTAATCATTAAACCACATTTAAACCATTGGGAATCAACAGCCGGGTTAACTAGAGGTAGTTTCGTGAAGACTTGAAGAGCAATCATCTTTTATTTGCCTCCTGCTCGAAGGAAGCGAGTTTCAAGTTTTAACCGGAGAATTTTGTATATTTATAAGTTTGTTTGTTAACCTACCTTGGTGGCGTAGTAGGAGTCTGGTAAACAGGAGGGCGTGGGTTCGATCCCAACCGAGGTATGGAATTTTATCCTCAGTTATTTGAGATATTGACCACATAATAATGAAGCTCTGCAGTTAGATTATGGGATATAAGATCTAGGGATATAAGGGACCCACAAAGTCTAGGGGCATTCAACACCTCCCTAGTGAAATAGCCCAGAAAAAATAAACAAAACTCCATCCCACCCCAAAAAAGTTTAGAAATCAATTTTGTACCCCGCCTTTTATTCACTTCATA
>NW_007424706.1:0-505 GCF_000475195.1 Diaphorina citri
GCGGGAATCGAACCCGCGGCCTAGCGCTTACAAGGCAGACGCACTACCAACTAAGCTAACTAGGCTGGCAAAATAAACATTGAAAATAATAATAACCTATGATCAATTAGTTATTGGAGCTTGAAATATTTTTCATTGGGTTTCAATGGGTACATTTACATTGCTATTCACTTGAATTGCATACGAGAATAATTTAATTGAATTGGGAAAAAAGTGGGAATACCTACTATCTTTATTTACAATTTTAGTTATAATTAATGGGTTGGTAAAAAATACAATGTAATTTTTATTAATAATTTTATTATTTTATATTTAATGCTCAGACTTGTAATTAAACATTATATTATTTTTATTAATTTGCATGACTTATCATCTAATAATGAGTTTAAATTGTAATGCCAACCCAACCTTTGTAAAATTTTGTAAAACTTTGTTAAACAAATATACAAACATTTTATTCTATTAATAATTATTTCTTATAAGTACCTATACCATGTCAGTACTG
>NW_007424707.1:0-505 GCF_000475195.1 Diaphorina citri
CTTAAAGTAAAAAAATTAAAATAAAATCACTGTTCTATGTTCATTGATTTTCTGGTTTCTTTGATTCATGTCAGGAAAAGAAAAAAAAAATGCTTTTGAAAAATAAATTGGGAATCTTCATTATTTTCCTCTGAATTTCTTACATTCAAGGATCAATTGTATAACTATTAAATCCAGATGAAACATCATTGTGATTTGGTAGGATACCCAATGTGTATTTTCCTTTTGCAATATTCAGGTGCTAATGACGGGAAGTGGTACAATGCCAGGCAATATTCCCTTTCCCATCATTACTTACCACCATAAAAAATTTAAAAGGAAAATATGTGTAGGTATCTTACATACTACAGGTTAATAGCTTAGACCTCAACACACACTTATCGTGGTAAGAAATTACCTGTGGCTTGTCATGGGGCATTTAACACATTGACTGCCGCGTCAGCGATATTTCGCTGACGGCCATTTTTAGTCTTGGGCCCCGTCAGTGATATATCGTTGACGGGTA
>NW_007424708.1:0-505 GCF_000475195.1 Diaphorina citri
AGAGAGAGAGAGAGAGAGAGAGAGAGAGAGAGAGAGAGAGAGAGAGAGAGAGAGAGAATTATTGCAGCAGATTGATGTACGCGTCACAGCTGAAGAAAACAGTTACCTACATCTCCCTCTCTCTTCTTCCCTTTTTTCCCATGCCTCCCCCTCTCTCTCACTCTTTCTCCCCTCATCTCTCCCTCTCTCTCCCTCTCCCAATCTGTATCCTCCTCCTCCTCTCATTCTTGTTGTTCTAGTCTTCCCTCATCTCTCTCTCTCTCTCTCTCTCTCTCTCTCTCTCTTCCACTTAGTCATTCTTCTTCTCTCACTCTCTCTCAAAGTTGAAACTTCAAAACACATACAGGTCTATAGTGTGTAAGTCATATGAGTGAGTACCTACTTATAACAGTAACAAGTTGCAATGTTAATAGCACACTTTATTACAAGGAGAAGAAGAAGAAGAAGAAGAGAGAGAGGGGGGGGGGTGAAGGACCATCAAAGTCTAGGTAAGGCACTTGTAAAT
>NW_007424709.1:0-505 GCF_000475195.1 Diaphorina citri
AAAATTTCCTTCATATTCGAAGCAGTGAGCAATGTTCTATGTCTTTCTTCCTTTCCTTCTCCTCCTCCTCCTCCTCCTCCTTCTTCTTCTCCTCCTCCTTCTTCTCCTTCCCTTCTACTCTTCCTCCTCCTCCTTCTTCTCCTCCTCCTCCTTCTTCTTCTCCTCCTCCTCCTTCTTCTCCTCCTCCTTCTCCTCTTCCTTCTTCTTCTCCTTCTTCTCCTCCTCCTTCTTCTCCTTCCCTTCTACTCTTCCTCCTCCTCCTTCTCCTCCTTCTTCTTCTCCTCCTCCTCCTTCTCCTCCTCCTCCTTCTTCTCCTCCTCCTTCTTCTCCTCCTTCTTCTTCTCCTCCTTCTTCTTCTCCTTCTTCTCCTCCTCCTCCTCCTTCTCCTCCTCCTTCTCCTCCTCCTCCTTCTCCTCCTACTTCCTCTCCTTCCTTTCTCCTCCTCCTCCTTTCCTTATACTCTTCCTCCCACACATTATTCCTAACAGTATCTCTCCTTTCTCCC
>NW_007424710.1:0-505 GCF_000475195.1 Diaphorina citri
CCCCCCCCCAACCCTTTAGGAATTTTTAAAAATAGAGAAAAAATAATAGAAAACACACTTGATGTTATAGTAAAATTAAAAAAAAAAATGTTGGAATTTATTTTAAATGCGGTAAGAAAATTGAAACTATGCGGAGTACCTGGAAGCTCTTCGCGGAGCACCAGTGCTCCGTGAGAACCACTGCTATAGGTCATGCTGGTTTCGATTCCCGTCGGGGACGATCTTCATCCTAAACTGATGAGGTTCGTTCCGGGAACGGCATGGCTTATCCTTCTGTCTCTGATTTCGGGACAGTAAGATCTCCGTTGTTTCAGTTCAATAGATCAAACTTTTAAAATAATAATAAAATGTCCACGGTTGGTCCAGTGGTAACGCGCTTGCTTGCCATGCAGAAGGTCCCGGGTTCGAATCCCACCATCGACAAAAATTTCTCGATTGCAAATATTTCAACGGGTTACTTTCTGGTGTTCTCGTGTTGACCCAGCACCTAAATGGGAAGTATTGT
>NW_007424711.1:0-246 GCF_000475195.1 Diaphorina citri
TATTATTATTATTATTATTATTATTATCCGAGAGCTTGGTCTGTTTAGGATAAAGACTGGCCAGGGCGGGAATCGAACCCGCGGACCAAGTCGATCGACAGTGTGGACTCAGCTTTTACTGTCCTTTTTTTCTTTCTTCTTCTACTTATTGCAACTTATTGATGTTATTTTGAAAAAAAAAAAATGTAAAATACAAGGTCTTGAATAATGAAGAAAGAGAGAGCGAGAGAGAGATATCATTATCAT
>NW_007424712.1:0-505 GCF_000475195.1 Diaphorina citri
TCCACCAACACCATCCTGTATGAAATACGGGAAATGTCAAAAATATATCGTTCAGTATTGTATTTATTTTTTGACAAAGAAGGTGGAGGAGAAAAGCAAACCTCACATACATACTTCTACCTGCCTCACTTCATCCCAAGTTTATCCTTAGTAATATCCCGGGATAAATTTCTTCTAGCCCAAGAGAAAAGGAAGGAGAGGGAAAAGAGAAAGGGAGAGGGAGGAGATATAAGGAAAAAGACGGGGAAGTTTGGGCGAGCTAGGGTGAAAGGTAAAGTCGTGAAAACCACTCATTCCTTTTGATCCTTTTCCACTGTTTATCAATAAATAGTGGATCTAAATAGGTGTAGTTGGCTACAATATCTATAAGTCCAAATAGAATGGTTGTAAGCTTTGAATGCGAATTGAAACACACACAAAACGACAAAGTCAAGTACCTACCAACCTACGTGGAAGTGTGGTACATATTTCCCCGTACAAAAAGGGAAACACTTTTCAGAGGGAA
>NW_007424713.1:0-505 GCF_000475195.1 Diaphorina citri
GTCGAGCAACGTCCATGGAGACGTCCAAGTTTGAAAAGCGTCGAGGCCGCGTCAAGAAGAAGGTAAGTAGACGTCGGACAATTTATGCACGAATTGTGGCCCGGACCACAATTGGAGAATAAATTTAGACCAGCCAATCACTATCAGGTAAATACACCTGATCATACCTGTCAGGTCTACCTGATACCTGGTGAGCATACACACTATCAGGTAGACAGGACTGGACCTGATCAGGTGTACCTGATAGTGTGTGACTGACCTTGGATAGCTAATGAGGCATGAGGTTTCTGGAGCTTAGTTTCACCATAACTCAACTTTTTGTCCGACTTTCATTCAAAGGATATTTAAATTTTGTATAACACGGGAACATTTAAAGGACATTTAAATTTTGTAACATTACAACATTTAAAGCACAATTTAATTTTTAAAATTTCCATTTTATTACTTTTGTGTTATTATAGGTTGAAGCTCTGCGGAATGGAATAACTCCTAGTCCATCATCTAG
>NW_007424714.1:0-505 GCF_000475195.1 Diaphorina citri
CAGCGTCAAGCTTCAATTTTAAGAAGAATACGTCTTGGAATTGAACTCTTATGCCTACTGGGTACAACAAAGGGTAATCCTTTGAAAGTTTGAACATTGAATTATTTATAAATATTATAATAATCGAATCTAAATCATTTTTTAGTGAAGCTGTAAGAGTGTGAGCTTCTTCTATTTTTCGTGGATATTGCAGCATTACCTCGTTAACGAATGTGATCAATTCTAGAATTTCATTTTTCTCATTTCTCAGCTAATACCACCATTAGTGTCCACAGACATAATACTATAACTGAAATGTACCTTTCTATTTAACATCTCAAATAAAATTCAATACAAGTAGATTGGTACTAGTATTTACCTAACATTTTACATTGTAATTGTAGTTAAAGCATCCAGGGAAGTTATGGCATGCTGTCTTTTTGGTACGCCCTGAATGTCATTCAGTCAATCTGTCTTAAAGAGTCCTTTGCTTCACCCAGTATATTTACATAATGTATAAAGATTT
>NW_007424715.1:0-505 GCF_000475195.1 Diaphorina citri
GTATGCGATTGCCAAGTCACCCATCCCGATACTAACCACGCGGAAGGTTTCTTAACTTCGGTGAATCTTTGAGAACTGGTGCATGCGATGCATTCAACGTGCCTACAATTACCTACAATAATATAATTGATTCAATTGTTTGAATCAATCAATATTTAAGAATTAACATCTACCTATATGGAAGAAATTCAATTGTTTGAATAAACAACTGAATAATTCTTGAATTGATGATTCTTGGATCAATTACCTGACTGCAATATAAACATTCTAATGAACTAAAATAAACCTAATTGTTTCGCACTGATTATGATTTCCATATTGATCGGAAATTAGTGACAATTCATTACAATATTTTAATTATCTTCCAATTCGATTAAATTGAAATTCTTATTGGAACTATTCCAAATTGTGTCAAAGAGATACGTTTCAATAGTCAATACCGATTGAGATTTGAGATTGATTTCTATTGTTTGTTTGTTTGTTTGGTTGTTTTTTTTTTTTTTTA
>NW_007424716.1:0-505 GCF_000475195.1 Diaphorina citri
TTCTCCGCAGTATCTGTATCAGTTCATTTTGTGTCCAATGAACTCTTTGTTTACATCGCGTCCATGTCGTTTACATCGGGTTGTCTGTGTTTACATTCCCCAATGACAAGTTCATCTCAGATCATCTGCCATTCTTCGGGAGATAATGTTTGTTTTTGTTTACGTTTTTGGGAAAATTGAGGTGATTGAGCGTTGGTAATACTCAATTACATTACATTAAAATGGGGGTCTTTTCTGACGAAATTCCTATGTGCGGAGTCCAGTATATGTAGGACTAGGTATTGCACCCGAAAACACACAAAGAAAATTTCCTCATTAAATTTTGGGACCTCTTTATAAAATTATGTTCTTAAATCCTTTTCAGAATGGGTCTTACAGTTCACTTAACCCCAAGTTTGGTTACTTTATTGCTTCTAAAACTCATTAGAGGGGCACCCCATTATTTTACCGTCAACCTTAGCCTCATTCTACCTGGGAGACTTTCCACAAAACGGGGATCACAACC
>NW_007424717.1:0-505 GCF_000475195.1 Diaphorina citri
GTACTTATTCTGGAGTTGGAAATTACTGGAAAAGCCTTTTCCTTTCCCCTCATTCGCCTCAAACCATTTTCCATGCGCCTAGGCCTGAAAATTTGGGGGGAAATTGAAAATCAATCACATGAAAATTCAAATTTGTGAAAGAAAAACTATAAAAAATTTGAAAAAAATGGGTCACTAGTATTCAGCCAATGAAAAAACGCAAACGTCACGTAAACAAAGAATTTCATTGGTTGATCACCACCATGATCACTAGTGGATCACGGGAAAAAAATCGACTCACGTTTTCGCGCGAAATTTTTAAAAACACGAGATACGAACATTACCGAAGCTCGAACTCGGATTTGTTTATCTCCGTGTTCATATTCGCGCTAGTTCAAATATCGAAATTTCAAAAATCTAGTGAAAAAGAGCGTGAAAAGAGTCATCATTCATTTATTGATTTAAATAATACTTTAGTGAATTAAAATCTTTTCCCTTTGAAATGATTACGTGAAAAAAAAATAAT
>NW_007424718.1:0-505 GCF_000475195.1 Diaphorina citri
TCGTAATGATTGTCAACAGGGGAGTTGTCATTACCGTTCAGGAATTGCTACAAGGTACGCGTGGGGTCTGGGGATCGCTTGGAAATTTGTTTGCACTCGTTCACCAACAATCGGACCAACAGCTGAAATCAGACAATAGTTTTTAATAAAATTTATTAAGTTTCCATTTATTAATTTTCAATACAATTCTAAGAACATACTGAATTTTTATAAATGGTATACCTATCCGTATCCGTGGTGTTGTTCCGTATGGACTACATTTGGGAAGGTTAAACCCATGTGCGAGCAAATCGAGATAAATAATGTATGGCAAATAGGGGGAAATTGACCATAATAAAATCTGCGTATAAGTCACCATCTGGGCGTTTTTCGATTGCAAATATTTCAACGGGTTACTTTCTGGTGTTCTCGTGTTGACCCAGCACCTTATGGGAAGTATTGTGTCTCTTCTCGCCCATCTGATGAGAGGCATACTACGGGATGGGCATGCTACGACACAGGCCAC
>NW_007424719.1:0-505 GCF_000475195.1 Diaphorina citri
ACCTCTTCACCTCGTCGATCGATGGCCGTCGACTATACGTGGACACAGCTAGAGAGTATAAAATCCGCCACTGTTCAGACGTCTGGATAAGTGGTACCATAACTACCAAAAGACCATCATAATAGTAGGGGAACACGGGTCAAAACGGTACCCCACCTTTTTTTAGGAGCTAGGAAGTGCTGAGCTCTCTTTGATGAACAAGGAACTATTCCTGCAAGTCTGATCTAATTTGTTGCCAAAAGATTATACTTTATTTTGTTACAAAATTACATAGGTATCTGTGTGACTTTTATTTTTACTTTCCTTATCCTATAGGAAGGAAAGTAATGTATTTAGTTAGGACTTCATAAGCACTAGGGGTGCCATTTTGCCCGTGTTCCCCTACCTACTTACAGTCCCACGCAATCAATATCTTACAATAGGTACCTCTTATAGTAGGGATGGATATTAACTATAGTAAGAAAATAGTAGGGATCCCAGTTATGAATCAACCAACACATTCATG
>NW_007424720.1:0-505 GCF_000475195.1 Diaphorina citri
ATTAAGAAGATACAGAGAGAGAGAGAGAGAGAAAGAGAAAGAAAGAGAGAGAGAGAGAGAGAGAGAGAGAGGAGGAGGAGGAAGAAGAAAAAGATACAAAGAAAGAGGGAGAGAGAGAGAGAGAAAGAAAGAGAGAGAGAGAGAGAGAGGAGGAGGAGGAGGAGGAAGAAGAAAAAGATACAAAGAAAGAGTGAGAGAGAGAGAGAAAGAGAGAGAGAGGAGGAGGAAGAAGAAGAAAAAGATACAAAGAAAGAGGGAGAGAGAGAGAGAGAGGAGGAGGAGGAAGAAGAAAAAGATACAAAGAAAGAGGGAGAGAGAGAAAGAAAGAGAGAGAAAGAAAGAAAGAGAAATAGAGAGAGAGACAGAGGGACAGAGAAAGAGAGAGAGAACGAAGAAGAAAAAGATACAAAGAAAGAGGGAGAGGGAGAGAGAGAGTTTATTCCTATGAATTTCACCCTGGGGGACGTTAACAATGGAAAACTTGAAACAAACAGTTAAAAAAAAA
>NW_007424721.1:0-505 GCF_000475195.1 Diaphorina citri
GATAAGAAATACTCGTAAATATACTTAATACCTACCTATTCATTCGATACCTACGTACCTACCTACCTACTACCAGTACCTAATTGAATGAAAGAAGTTCAAGTTTACTTAATTCCAAACATTTAATTTTTCTTTGTCACACATGGCCTTACTGCTTAGCGTTGTAGTATATTCTATACCAACCCAACAAACATAATTATCTGTCTGCGTAATATAGGTACCACATACATAGGTACCTACCTAGATATGTACCTATATGTGTAGAAAGTCTTTATATGTTAAAACTTGGAACGTGTTGTTCAATTCAATAATTTACTCTTTCACAGTCTTTACCGTTAAATTGATATTAGATACTTAATTTTTCATTTTCACACCCAAATGATCACGGATACTCCCCCCTCTCCCCCCCCCCTTTCCGCCTTAGACCATCAGGGGCAAAATTTTTAGCACAATTGAAAACAGTCGCTGCGTGAAAAAGCTCCCATTCTAGGGTGACCATAATTTT
>NW_007424722.1:0-505 GCF_000475195.1 Diaphorina citri
ATTTTTCAAATTGCGAAATTGGCTTCGTTCCGGTTATAACTTGAGAGATATAGAATATAGATTGCTGTAGGTAGCATATAGCTAAGTGTGTTAGGTACATATAGGTTTTAACTTTAGGTATTGCAGTCAACCTAGATGTATTTTAAAATCTAGGTATGTATTTTAAAATCTAGGTATGTATTTTAACTTTTGGTATTGCAGTCAACCTAGATGTATTTTAAAATCTAGGTATGTATTTTAAAATCTAGGTATGTATTTTAACTTTAGGTATTGCAGTCATACCTGGATCAATCCCGTTACATCTTCACTTAGATCCCGGTTCGACTGTAAAATATTTGTTAGCATAGAGATCCATACCTACAATCGACATTATCGAAAAAGGATAAAAAAATGAAGATGAGTAAGAACTGCTCTCTCTCTCTCTCTCTCTCTCTCTCTCTCTTTCTCTCTCTCTCTCTCTCTGTCTCTCTCTCCCTCTCTCTCTCTCTCCCTCCTTCCCTTTTGC
>NW_007424723.1:0-505 GCF_000475195.1 Diaphorina citri
TAGATCCTACCAACCCTAAAGTCCAAAAAGTAATAATCAGATAGTGCGTACCACCAAAAAGGCAATTTTAGAAGCTGTCTTGACTTTCACTTCCCTGAAAGAGTGAAAGTGATGGTGAAAACTGAAGCTATCAGGGACAGATAATGATGGAACTACCAATGGATATAAGGGAGGGGAGGGGACAGTGTAACAAATAGAAGGAGGGGAGGAAACAGTAGTATAGAAAAGGAGGAAGAGGGGAAAGAATAATGAAGGGAGAGGGAGAAGGAGCAGTATTACAGAAAGGGAAGGAGGAGAAGGAGGGACAGTATTACAGAACAGAATTGGAAGGAGTGGAGGGAAGGGAAAAGTATAACAAATGGAAGTGAGGGGAGGGAATAGTAATGGAGGAAGAGAGGAGAAGATTGGACAGTAATAGAGAAAAATAGATAACGATGGATATTGGAGAAAGGGAGAGATAGGCAGTCAGAAATAGAAGGAGAGAGAGTAGGAGACAAACGGAGGA
>NW_007424724.1:0-505 GCF_000475195.1 Diaphorina citri
TCCCATTTTTTTCCCCCTCTCTCTTCTTCTAATCTTTCCCTCTCTCTCTCCCTCCTCTCTCTCCCTCCTCTCTCTCCCACCCTCCCTCCCTCTCTCTCCCTCTACTGTAATGTTCAGTTTTCTAATTTTCATCTTTCTTCTTCGATTCTACTGTGCCATCTTCTCTTTTCTTTTTCTCCTCCCATTATCTTCTGTTGTCTGTTTACTTCTTTTATGTCTTTCTTTACCCCTTTCTCTCTCCCTCTCTCAGTCTAGCTCTAAATACGAGAAGGAGAAAGAGGAGCTTCTCTCTCTCTCTCTCTCTCTCTTCATTTCACTTCATTATTATGTTAATTTGTTGAACTTCTCTCTAAAAATTCAGATGCTCTTTTTTTCTCGAGTCTGTTTCTTTTCAGTTTCTTTCCTCCCCCTCTCTTTCTTCTTCTTACTCCTCCTCCTCTTTCTCTTCCTATTCTTCTTCCTTTCCTTCTTCCTCAATTGTCTGAGTAAATAAACAAATGTACAC
>NW_007424725.1:0-505 GCF_000475195.1 Diaphorina citri
CGATTTTTCGTCAAGGGAGACTACTAAGGTCATCCCCTTGACGTCTTTCTGAACGCTGATTAATCCAATGTTCTCAGCGTCCAGCTTGGGATTCTGGAGTCCCACCAGAGATATTAACTCTTTAGGGTCTTCAGTCCCTACCATATTCGATGTCCTTTTGGACACCGTGAATATGGCCTTGTGTTCAGGGATAAGTTCCTTGTACGGTCCCACCTTAACGTGTATCCCCAACACCGAAGGGATCTCCTTCACCGTGTTCTCCAACCAGAGCCGGGTAAACTCATCCCGGCAAACCAGAACGAGCGCACCCTTCTCGTAGTCGTTTTTGACGAACGTCGGCAAAGAATCCCCCCCCGCTGCTTTGAATATTTGCCTGCAGAGATAGCTCCCTATCGTGTCTGCACAGCTTTGCACCATCTTTTCCTCTGGATATTTAATGGGAACTATGGCCATTTTGGTGCTTGTTAGGGCCTGGCTGAATGTGGCTGCTCCACCGACGGCTGGG
>NW_007424726.1:0-505 GCF_000475195.1 Diaphorina citri
TCTTTTGTGCTTTTGCTATTGTTTGTGGTAAATTGTATAAGGGCTGTTTTATCAATGTTAGGAATGAAATTATTTTCTAGTCATAATCTAGTGATTCTAGTGTTCCCTATTCAAAAAGCTATGAACTAAACTTTTAAATAGCCCTAGATACTCGTATGCTGAAACATACCTACTCTCAGATGAAGTTGATGGCAATGGACAGAGAACAATGGCTGTCTCGACAAGGCGATGCCTTTAGGAGATGATGATGATGATACTTGTATCTATTTCAAAAAGCAATAGCCCTAGATACTCGTATGCTGAAACATATGCTGAAACATACACCCAGATGAAGTTGCTGGCAATGGACAGAGAACAATGGCTGTCTCGACAAGGCGATGCCTTTAGGAGATGATGATGATGATACTTGTATCTATTTCAAAAAGCTAAGCCAGCCTAGTTAGCTTAGTTGGTAGTGCGTCTGCCTTGTAAGCGCTAGGCCGCGGGTTCGATTCCCGTCCGGGGC
>NW_007424727.1:0-505 GCF_000475195.1 Diaphorina citri
TTCATCTAGAAGTTTTTGCATAGTTCTCTGTTGTTTGACTCTCTCTTGTATTAGATTTTGCAGACAAACAACTTCTCGTTGTAGCCTATGCTTTGTGTCGAGTGTTTTATAGTCAATCGCTTCCTGTGAAAACATTGTGGGACAGAGCCTGAGTTGTAATTTATTATGTGAAACAAAACATGGCTGAACCAATGAGATTCCACTTTGGACGTAAACACAGCAAAATCTCACAATCTCATTGGTTCAGCCATGATGTTTGATCCAGTTTTGTTTTGCATAATAAAATACACCTCTAGTTAGCTTGGAGAATAGTGGGGCTGCCCCACTAGTGTATGTGCTCATCAGGTATCAGGCGGACCTGATCAGGTTTGCCTGTCAGGTCTACCTGATAGTGAGTGGCTGGCCTAAAGCTGCTACAACATACCTCCAGTCTGCTTTTCTGAGTCACAGGTTCTCTCTCAATCAACTTCTTAAACATCATACCCCTATATTCATCAATATCAGC
>NW_007424728.1:0-505 GCF_000475195.1 Diaphorina citri
TTTGAACTTGCGAGCTTGCAGCGAGGTAATACGTGGGTACACATAGAGAAAAAGTTTAGATTTCGAGTTCCAGATACATAGTCTGTGCTGGAGTTATAAACTTATAACTCCATGGCAGTGGCGTGTAGAGATTTTCAAAAGGGGAAGCTAAGTCCTATTTTCCTTTCGGAATTTTCCCTCTTTTGGAGAGCGTTTCTCCTCTTTTGGTGGGATGACGCCTGTACTAAACCATTGAGGAATAGACATTGGGAAAGCCTTTGACAGGGCCGGATTAGCCCCCCGCGGGGCCCGGGGCAGTTTCAAAGGCGCGGGGCCCCCAGTTTGGGCAGATTTAACTTAAAATTTTCAGCGCCGCAGGCGAAATTTTTCAAAAAGTAGGTAGATATGTGCCTCATGCTTTGTCACAAGTTAATTTTTGACGTAACTTATTCGTAGATATTTTCTTATCCTAATTTTCGCTGAACGCTAAAGTGAGCAAAATAAAATAGAGTGCCGCAGGCGAAAT
>NW_007424729.1:0-505 GCF_000475195.1 Diaphorina citri
ATGGGAAGTATTGTGTCTCTTCTCTCCCATCTGATGAGAGGCATACTACGGGATGGGCATGCTACGACACAGACCACATGCGCCTAATGTAGCCGTTCTTTCATTGCTACGAAATAAAAACGGCGATTTAACACTTTTTTTTACTCACTGTAGACAGGTAATTAAGGAAGGATGGACTAAAAAGGGAAAAAAAACGAGATTATTTCAGAGATATTCTCAAGCAGGTAGTCCAGGTAGGTACGCCTCATTTCTTTATTTTCTTTTTCTGCACTCATAACTCATTTCGGAAAATTGCAGACGTTTCTTGGTTTCCGGTGTTCAAGTCGCTTCCTTACTCATTTCCTGGGGAAAAAACATTTCCTCGGCACGTTAATACAATCTGGAGGGGAAAGAAAGGTAAGCTGGAGGGGAAAGAAAGGTAAGTTGAAGGGGAAGGTAAAGTAAGATGTCTTAATTACTAGCAAGCATTCTATTCCGTCGTTTTTAGAACGTTCCCCTCTGGGTT
>NW_007424730.1:0-505 GCF_000475195.1 Diaphorina citri
AATGCATGCCGCGCCTGGCGCGCACACGATACCTTCACATACTGGAAGAAACGAGAGAATGAGATTAAAAGAAAAAAAATGGACTTTTACTTTACCCTTAAAAAATCACTCTTTGGATTCATAAGACTTCAAAATAAATTCATTTACTCATATTTAGAGTTGTAATATTAAAAAAAAAGAGCCATTGGTGATAGCATGTTGAATGCACCACTGCGAAATAAGATTACTAAGTTGCGCGTGGTTAGTTTCCATTGCGCGTGGTTAGTTTCCAACTGGATGAACGCATGCTGCTGATTTTTCCCAACCCAACTATGTTACAGTGAGCAGGGGCTGCTTGTAGCCAAATGGAAAAAAAAGCTCGTCAAGTAAAAAAAAACTCACACCTAAAGGGAAAAATCCCCTTTTTTAAAAAGGGAAAAATAGCTCATTAAAGGGGATTTAGCTAAAAACCACTTACATGAAACACATTTCCCGTTCAATCCTTCCGTATAGCCAAGCTCACACC
>NW_007424731.1:0-505 GCF_000475195.1 Diaphorina citri
TTACATTACATTACAAAATGTGTGGTGAAGATCAGAATCAGAATCGATAGGAGAAGTATATTCACCAATAGACGTTTTAGTTGACATCTTGCTGGTTCGACATCCCAAATTTTGTGGTTGAAATCAGAGGCTACAGAGTTCAGAATCGTCTTCTACAACAGAAGAAAAAATTGACACATCCACTAATAGAATCCAGCCATTGACATCTTGCTGATTCGGCGTCCCAGAATGTGTGGTGAAAATCGGAAATCTAGAAATCTTCTACGGGTACGATTGAAAAAGTCATCTTAAGAGGAAGAAAGCTCTTCAAAAGACATAAGGGACTCACAAAGTCGAGGTACATTCAAGATCTCTCTGGAGTCTCCGGTAAAAAATCTGGGGAAGAAAAGGTCAGTGGTTGGTTGGAAGAGCTCCTCCAATAGATTCCTAACTTTAAGAGGCTAGGAAAAGATAAAGAAATACCTTTACATCCCAAGAAGGAGGAGGGGAGGATTAGAGAGAAGTA
>NW_007424732.1:0-505 GCF_000475195.1 Diaphorina citri
ATACAGGGTGGAAGGAAACGTTCAAGCTGAGCCAATTTTTATGGAAGGAATTTATATATTTTCCACTAAAAAAAAAAAGAGATCAAAATATTTTTTGATAAAGAGGAGAAATTACTTGAAAACGAAATTGTATGAACGCCTGACATCTCTCTTTGAAATATTTATACAGGGTGGAAGGAAACGTTCAAGCTGAGCCAATATTTATGGAAGGAATTTATATATTTTCCACTAGGAGATTCTGCAGATCAAAATATTTTTTGATAAAGAGGAGAAATTACTTGAAAACGAAATTGTATGAACGCCTGACATCTCTCTTTGAGTATGCAATGCGGCAGGCAGTTGAAGTACTAGGGGATATATTATTTAGGTACATCCCTTATTGCTAAGGCGTAGGTACCTACTATAATGTAGGTAATTTCCAGAACCACAACACCTAGAAAGCTGAAATTTGGTAGGCATATTCCTTTTATGGTCTAGTTAGGCATAAAAACTAAAATTGTTTCTG
>NW_007424733.1:0-505 GCF_000475195.1 Diaphorina citri
TTTTTTTTTTTTTTTATTACCTATTTGTTCGTTGTGCTTAATATTTTACGGTGCCTATGGGTGATTGTTTCGGCCAACCACAACCACGCCCTATTTGCTTCATATATCCTATGAAGTGCCAGTTCCTGGTCATATCAGAGAATAAGTTGCTTTTTGCTGATTTCGGATTTCACTGCATTTTTTAATTATTATAAGGTGTGTCCATTGTCCACACATAGTCGACCGGCCGTCAATCGATGTCGACTGAACCGTCCACACGGCCTCGACAACTTGGTTTCTCCTCGTCGATCGACGGCCGGTGCACTATGCTTGGACACACCTGTAAGATGAGAAAATATTTGATCACTTATCAAACATTTGACATACTGGACTGATGCACATCATAAACATTTCTTTCTTAATAAATGGCCCGAAAATTTTCGGGTGTAGAAAATATTTGATCACTTATCAAACATTTGACATACTGGACTGATGCACATCATAAACATTTCTTTCTTAATAAATG
>NW_007424734.1:0-505 GCF_000475195.1 Diaphorina citri
TAAAAATGACCATTGTGAAAGCATTGTTTTCGGACCAAAACTTACAATGCATGATGGAACAAAAATAATAAAAATCCTGCTACATTTTCAAGTGTGGCCCGAATAATAGAAACAATACCGAAGGGAAATTTCTGAGAAAAAAGAACAAAAAATCAGTACTAGGTAGAAACGTTTATTGTTTTACTACTGGACCACTTGAATCTTGCCTGTGTTTCAGCAAAAAATAGACTCATACATATTTCATAGAATCTTTCAGCTTGAAAGAAACTACCTACCTACCATCATGATATCAAAGAAGCCATTTTAGGGACTTCTGATTTCTAAGAATTTCACAGTGTTTATTTTCATCATCGCTATATTAATTTGAATCAGTTTCAAAGGTTAAAGAACAATCACCAAACTAAAACATGAACAAGCTAGTACTTTGAAGGTGCACTTTTTCGTTAAAAAAGGAAGGGTTACTTTTTTTTCTACTTCGAGATCATAAATAACTAATGAGCTCACT
>NW_007424735.1:0-505 GCF_000475195.1 Diaphorina citri
TAGGTGGTAGAAAACGCCTCCGGCGTTAACCTCGCCTAGTGGCTACCTTCCACTCAAGAGTCTATTATTATTATTATTTTCTGTGGTGTGCACACTGCACAGTCAGTCTTATTCCATAAGTCTACCTATTAATAAAAATATGTGTTGTATTACCTACCTACCTACCTATTCTTATTTGTAACTGAGAATAAAATTCTTATCGCATTTTCAACAAGCCCACCTACCGATTTCTATTTTTTTCTTTTTTTTTAAACTTAGCGATAATAGGTTTGTAAATTTGATACCTTCTGGTGAGTTCCAGTAGTGGTGCAGTTAGCACACACCTACCAATTTACTAAATCAGAGAACTTTCAAATCTTTCCTTGTATGAAAGAATGTCCAACATGCATACCTGTCCATGAGCCATGGAGTTTGGTTAGCGCTAATGCGCATACCTGCCGAATACAAAAAGATTCGTTCACACTACCTCTGTGCGTGCGAGCAATAGTTCTCTGTGGTGTTGGTG
>NW_007424736.1:0-505 GCF_000475195.1 Diaphorina citri
TTGTTCTATTACCTACATATGTACAATGTTCAATATCGTTCCGATCTGGATTACTGCAGCAGCTATGGCAAAGTTATAAGTGAGCGCATTCCTAAATAGCGAGATGTAATGAGGTAGAAGCACGTATTCTATGAACTGAGGTCGGTACTCGAGTACTTGGTTTATAACAATAGACTTAAGCATCCGATAAGTTCAAATGGGTAATCTCACACATTTGCAACAACACGGGCATGATTCATTTGCCAAAGATCAAAAGCTCACGGTCTGGCTGAGCCGTTCTCAAAAGTTGGTTGATTTCCCAACCTTTGCCACTAAAACGTTGTGATTAAAATTTCCATTAGACTGATGAGGTGATGAGTACGAGTAACTCTACGCAAAGTCAAAGTTGATGGCAAAATATAGCGCGATTCTGAATTCAATTAGTTGATTTTTAAAGATGAGTGTTTCACCGCCGTTTTTATTTCGTAGCAATGAAACAACTGCTACATTGGACGCATGTGGTCTG
>NW_007424737.1:0-505 GCF_000475195.1 Diaphorina citri
TCTGTTCTGTTAATGTCATGAAGAATGGTGTTCAACTTCTCTTCTCACATTTAGGGCCCAGAGTCATACATTCTCAAGTGCTAATCAAACACATCGTAATCATAAATTCTGTATTGTAGCTATGTATTATGTACTTGAGAAGTTGGTCATTGGGCTTGAAACAGCAATGACCTCTTCTAATGAATTTTCCTTTTTCCTACATAGGAGCTGTGACAAATACTTACCAAAGAGACTGCCATACACAGCATAGTCTGCAATAGTAGGAACACTGCCAACAAGATATACACTTGTACCAAGGACTTTGTTCAAATAAAGGATGGCAGTGTGCAAATCTTGGTCACAATTCAGAGGTCCAATGGAAAACGAAAGCCAATGATCAACCTGTAAGCAAAAAGAGATAGATAAGGGAAGGCTTGAATTGTGTAGGTACAAGAGGTTATAATTTTACTGTGCAGGATGCAGGAACCACTTCATATAGTTACTTTGTACTTTTCATGAAACAATT
>NW_007424738.1:0-505 GCF_000475195.1 Diaphorina citri
TTAGCGTAGTGCATTAAGCGGGGAACGACATTTGTGACAAGCATTTATGCTTAACACAATTAAAATTCCTTCCTATTACGGGACAATGGGGCAAAGTGTGCGCGTATTTCCCTTTTGGAACCTGATCTGAGTTACGGATGTTTTCCCATGTAGATTCTCAAGTTGTATCCACACATAGACTATGTTGTCGAGGCAGTGTGGACGATTTCAGTCGACAGCGACGGTCGATGGGGATGTGTAGATCTGATTCCAGAAGAAAAGTACGCGTAATCTGTACTCTGTCATTTCTCTTTACCTACATACCTATGTGCCAAAGTGTTATTGGACATTTCTTGTTCACGTTTACCTATGTTCATCACTTTTCTTTTTACTTTCTATTATTTCCTTATCGTCCCAACTTTATTATTCTTCGTTTGCGTTAAATAAGGAAAGTAAACTTTGAAAAGTCTTGTTGATGTTTTGATGTCGGAAAATGTCTCGGCCGTTGCATGTTTGGAATTAATGG
>NW_007424739.1:0-505 GCF_000475195.1 Diaphorina citri
GCACCTCTTTATTGTTATAATTTTGTTTGTAACTTAATTATAAAAAAAAGTAAGAAAAATATATACAAATTACAAATTTAAAGTTCTGATTGCCTGACAGATGTAAAGATTGCCAATGGTAATGTGTGTTCACTAAATGCAAAATACGCCTCCAGAGTTCACCTCGCTTAGAGGTTACCTTCCACTCAAGAGTGAGGGTGGATTTTACCAATATTTTTTCAGTCCTTAGGAGGCCTGTTCAGTTCCATTTGATTTGTATAGGCTTAATAGGGCTGTTAAGGTAACAAGCTGTTAGGGGCTAAAAAGGTTGGTGAAATTCACCATAAGTCTATTATTATAATAAAAATCGAGTGTCTAATATGATATTTACCTTGTTCATCAAAGGTGGCTAGGGTTAGCTTGCTGAGTTTGTTGGATAATCTGGGTGCTGATATAATGGGAGGAGCATGATGTAACTGAGAGGAACCATCTGCAATTGGAAATGACATACAAGGGATTAAAGAGG
>NW_007424740.1:0-505 GCF_000475195.1 Diaphorina citri
TGAACCAGGTGCTACATGTGAATTATTCCTGTAACACATGATGTCTCTTCTTTTTGTTCCAGGTGTCAATTAGGACGTGAAGAACTCGGTCCATTCAACAATAAAGCAATAATAATCATAATTCAGCTAAACTAATCTCGACTTTGGGGCCAAAAGCCACACAAGCATTCAAGATAGGGAATTTTTCGTCAGATAATGAGTGATTTTCTTTCGGTTTGCCGCGCTTAAGTTGTATCAATCGCGAGTGTCGAAAATAGTTTGCTTAGTTTAACATTCTACTGATTTCTTCTAGGTCACACTCAGTTGCCACAATAAACTCAACTTTCTTCCACATAGGCGTACGCGAAAATATTGATTGAAAAAAATAATAAGTTACTCATATAACACACGTGATTTTTTTTTCCAATACAAAAAGGTCCGTAACTTTTCACACACCCGTTGTATGCGTAGCACTCTCGCCTATTAACGCGCTCGCTCCGCTGATCAACTTGACACGTTCACTTCT
>NW_007424741.1:0-505 GCF_000475195.1 Diaphorina citri
TTCCCAATGGATCACTTAAGTTAGGCAACATAGCATGCTGCAAAATACAGATGGGTGAACTCCTTGGCTCGTGCTACTGACCAAAACTAAAGCTGGGTGAGGTTAGTCTGAGAAGGCCGAAGCTTGACACCAAATACAGAGTGAAATATCCATGGATAAAATCAGTCCCGGGCAGGAATCGAACCCGCGACCTAGTGACAGTAACGTTAAATCCATAGCAAACAAAAGAGTGGCCATGTAGTACCTACATGCTTTCAGTTGGTCTCTAGAAGATAGGGATCCTGGCAGTAGCTTAATGCGTAGCTATAGGCAAAAGTGAAAAGGACGCTACTTACAGGATGCGGTTTCTCCGATGAGAAAAGCAGAATCCTTTAGAGACCTGTTTCCTTGAATAGCTATTTAAATATTTATTAAATTTCAAGATTTCAACTCAACTTTCAATTAAAAAGTCCAAAAACCAAAAATCAATCTGCATTTTTTTTTTTTTTTTAAGTTGCGGACAACA
>NW_007424742.1:0-505 GCF_000475195.1 Diaphorina citri
ATCAGGATAAAATCCGCCCCGGGCGGGAATCGAACCCGCGGCCTAGCGCTTACCAGGCAGACGCACTACCAACTAAGCAAACTAGGCTGGCTTTGAAAATCTTGGTTTGGTTTATGGTAAATGCTTGGCCCTATGAAATATGAGAAGAAAAGTGGCTTTGTGAAACCGGCCTTTGTTTTCCATAAATTAGGTTATAACTTTGCCGACCTTTGGACATGTTGCTCGAATTTTAACTTGACTGTTAGAACAAATAGTTGCTGAATTTGACCAACCTCAGTGTGTAGTGTAGTGGTTAGCACGGTGGACTCTGGATCTGGAGGTTGGTGGTTCGAGTCCAAGTCAAGTCATAAAATTTAGCGTAGTTTATCAAGCGAAGGAATGACATTTGTGACAAGCATTTAATGGTCAACACAATTAAAATTCCTTAGATGCTGAATTTGTCCCTGGCTTTTGAAATGGTAATGGAAAGTACTCGGGGGTAACCCTTTATTCAATTGTATTTAAC
>NW_007424743.1:0-505 GCF_000475195.1 Diaphorina citri
ACGAGTTTGAGTAGACAATCAAATGTAAATGAGGGAGATATGACATATGTAACACAAGCAAGCTGTGTCCCAGGCTATAGTGTTATAACTAGCGGTGCTTCCAGTGTTGCCAAGGAGACACTGGTTAGAGTGGAACCGTGTAGCCGATGTAGAGGACATGGCAACACTGTACGAGATAGAAACAGGAATCATTCCGAACCTAGTTGTGATAGAGATGTTGAGAAGTTAACCAATCAAAATAGTTCTCTCGGTGCATTTGACAAGGACGCCCCTAGCGGTGTTCCCTCTAAGTCGCAACCTAGTAATGAATTCCAAGTAGTGACAGCGCCAGTTTATACGTCGGAATCCGAGAGCTCCCGGAGTCACTCGAACTCACGCGATGATTCCAGAATAAGTTTCCCCGCATCGGCCGGTGTTTCCCGACATGACCCGAACATTTCCGATCCCTCCTCGAGTTCATCTTCCTGTTTAATATCCAACGAGACATTGACAGAGGTGGACGTGT
>NW_007424744.1:0-505 GCF_000475195.1 Diaphorina citri
GGTGGAGGAGTATAAGTTCAATTAATAAATGACATTATTCAAACTTGGATACAGTTTGCTGCAATGGCAACGCCCGTTGTTATGTTGCCGTTCTATGAGAAATGCCAAGTACAATACCTCCCCACCCAAAATGTCACTTTTTTGAACCCTAGTACGGATGTTTCTACTTTTTTGCCGAAAATCAATCCACATTTTCTGACATTTACGAGTATAACGTAGGTACCTATTGCATGGGTATAAATCGTATTGTAACTTGGAATACAACGTTGCAAAAATTTAAACACAGCTAATGTTCTTTACGATAACAAAATATGTGCGCAATTGGCAACACTTACCTAACTCCATTTGACCTGTGACACTATTTTCCATTTTCTTTGATGGATGATGGACAATTTTTAAAAAAGAAAACTCAACTTGGTAAACCACAACACACTCTTTCTTCCAGAAGAGTGCTTTTCCAGTATTTTTGGTGAAAATTGGAAATTGAAATTTGGCGTACGGAACA
>NW_007424745.1:0-505 GCF_000475195.1 Diaphorina citri
CTTGTGTGGATCTTTGTTTACCATAATCATGAAGGTAGGTAAACCAGATATACACTGGCTTGACTTGGACGCGAACCACCAACCTCCAGATCTAAAGTTGACCCAGAACCTAATTATGAAGTACATATTAGACTGATCTTTTCTGGATGAACAAGATATGAGATACATGCTGGACACGGAAAGTAAAGTAAGTAATAAGAAGTTTTGAGGGCCTTCTTGCCCATCTGATGAGAGACTTACTACAGGTCCTTCAGGCTTGGTATGGTACGACACAGACCCCAAGAGTCTAGTGTATTAGTTGTTTCAGTGCTACGAAATAAAAACGACAATAGAACACCTTTTTCTCAAGTCCCATGCTCTAAGCACTACATTACTGATGTGGGTTCCTAATCATGTTATAGCCCGGGCAACGTTTCGAATTCTTGACGTTCGCGTGCCTCCCGGCACGCTTGATACCTGCTGATTCTTTCTAGAGCAACTAAAGTTAATTCGTTGGTTCTTCTTT
>NW_007424746.1:0-505 GCF_000475195.1 Diaphorina citri
CTCTATCTCTCCGCTGTGCATCATGAGTAGCAATGAGCCTAGGATATTGACTAGCATCAGACCAGCATGAACTGAAAAAAGGAGAAAATATTAGAAACACACATTAGAAACAGACTGTTTCTAATGTGAAGAACACGGCTAGAAACACACGCTCTATCTCTCCTCTGTGCATCATGAGTAGCAATGAGCCTAGGATATTGACTATCTTGGATATTGACTAGCATCAGACCAGCATGAACTGAAAACAGGAGGGAAAAAAAATCAATAGTTAAGCATTCTTTAAAAGAGACTAAAGATAAATAATAAATGATGTTCCTTTGAGCTTTGGTATCTCACTGCACCTTTGTAGGATTTTCCAAATATCTCAATAATCCAGCTCCCAATTACATTGCTACTTATTTTCCTCACAAGGCTGAGTGTGTATCACAACAGCCAGTTACGGAATCAATCATTTGCAAAGTGCAAAATTTTTCAACCCTCCGGGAATCGAACCCGGGTCTCCCGC
>NW_007424747.1:0-505 GCF_000475195.1 Diaphorina citri
AGTGTGGATCCCACTTTTACGGAAAGAACAATCAACGAAGTACTTATTTTTTAAACATACCATAAGATTATGTATGTACCTACTATTAAAACGTACCCAATACTACAAAAACATAAAATTAATTTACAGCATCATGCGACTCGGTGGAAAATTGAATTTCAAAAACAAGCTCTGCTAGTGGTGGTTAAGTTCAGTGGTTTCAGCAAACTATTTAGCAGAGGAACTATAACAACTATGGAAACTGTAAACTTCAAGTAAAAATGTTCTTATATTTACTGCCCACACTTGTTAACCCTTTTAGTTGGTTATGGTTACATATTTTGAGGTTCTGTAAGTATCATCCAGAATCCATACCTATTATTATAAAGGCACCACACAATCTTTTCATTATAATATCTAAAAGTCTTCCATTTTTAACCCGAATTCGTTGCGGAAAATGAGCCTTCGCTCTTTGAAGGAGTGTTTATTTGATGTTTGACAGACTGACTTTCTTTTTACTTTTCTA
>NW_007424748.1:0-505 GCF_000475195.1 Diaphorina citri
AATACCTGGAAAATGACCTTTCCCGTATTTTTGTCTTTAAAAATAACCTCCGTGGCCGAGTGGGATTCACACCCGGAGGTACCGGGTTCGATTCCCGGCTGGGTTAAAATTTTTTCGACTCTGTGCTTGGAGTTCGGAGTGCACTCAGCCTCGTGAGGACAATTGAGTAGCTACTCTAATCTAGTAGTGACCAGTAGCGGCATTACCAGTGTAAAAAGATGATTGAAATATGACAATTGATTGCGAAGGAGACACTTGGTAATGCTGTGATATTCACAAAAGTTGTGAAAAAACTCCGTTTTAACAGTCCAGGAGATATGATGAGGTAGTCCTTAGCAGGCTAAGAATAGGCCACACTAGAGTCACTCACAGTTACCTGTTTGAGAGAACCACGCCCCCTCTATGTTCCTGTGGAGAGAATCTTACGGTCAAACACCTATTAGACTGCGTCCGCCATGCACCCGTACGTTCTACCCTGAGCAGCAAGCCCTCCCTGCTTGATGAG
>NW_007424749.1:0-505 GCF_000475195.1 Diaphorina citri
AAGATTGAAAGGATGTTTTAAACCCTGCCTGAATAGCTCAAATAGCTAATAACAAAGTTAAGTCCAGTAATTTCATATAAAAAATTCATATTTACAGGAATTAAAGACCTTTTCAAAAAATTCAAAAACGTGAATTCACTAAACAGAAACTCAAATGAGAGCAGTTTAGAAATCACCCCACCTAAACTAGGGGCCAGTACTGTTGATTGAAACAACAGCCCACATTATTTAGAGGTCTGACCAGGGGATAGTTTCACAGAGAAAACAAAACTGAGAATGATTTCAGTCTTGAAAAGAACTAAGTTGTATTTTATTATGTGAAACAAAACATGGCTCAACTAATGAGATCCTGCTTTGGGCGTACACACGGCAAAATTTCACAATCTTATTGGTTCGGTTATGTTTGATCCAGTTTTGTTTCACATAATAGCCTCTACAGACCGAGTGTACACATATGTGTACACAATTTTAGAAGTGCTAGATGCCTGAAGAAAAAAAAATTACT
>NW_007424750.1:0-505 GCF_000475195.1 Diaphorina citri
TAGGGCCTCATTTCCCAGAGGAGCTTCCAGCCCCGGGCTCTTCCACGGGGCATAAAATCACCGTTTTTATTTCCACCCAAAAAAGGAAAGAAAATGGAAGTATCTACAAGAAGAAGAAGCAGAAGAAGAAGAAGAAGAAGAAGAAGAAGAAGGAGGAGGAGGAGGAGGAGGATTAAGAGAAAAGAAGAAGTAGGAGGAGAGAAGACAGGAAATAAAAAAAAATGTTACTAGAAGAGGGGCCCATTTTTAGGCCCTGAATATCTACTTACTGTTCTTCCCATACAAGATACCTGAGTCTATTCTATTCTATGCCATTATACATAATTATTCTATTCTATTCTGAGAGACCCAATGACGTCAATCCGGCAGAGAACACAAGACAAGAAGACAAGGGAACTAAACAAATTAAGTAGGTACTCCACTCTCCAGTCTAAAGCCGAGTACACACCGGAAACAGTCGCTTCGCAACAGTCGTGAAACAAATTCAATGTTGAGCAACTTTAAA
>NW_007424751.1:0-505 GCF_000475195.1 Diaphorina citri
AGGCAGGAAATGCAACGAAGATAGATAATTAAGTTTGAGGCAACCTCTGTGCCCGAGTGGGTATCACGCTAGGCTTGCGCGACGGTCCCAGGTTCGATTCCCGGCGGGGCCCAACTTTTCTGTGCTCTATGCTTGGAGTTCGGGGTACACTCAGCCTCGTGAGGACAATTGAGTAGCAAACAGTGGCATTACCAGCGTAAAAAGACTGATCAAGAATGAAAGTTAATAGTAGGTAAAGAGGCACTCAGTAATGCTGTGATATCCTCAAAAGTTGTAAAAAGACTCTGCTTTAACACAAATTGAGGAGCTGGGTGCAAAAAGGGGAATATGGATGTTTTGCCCTTTTTGCGTAAATAGTTTTTTGAATAGAACGTGGTGCGCTCTATCTTCCAGCGTTTGAACTGCAGTGATAACTTTTTTTTCCGACGAGTTACAGCGTTTTTTGTAAACATACTTTTCAAGGATTTAGATGAAAAATTGAAAACTTTAAAGTTAAATATCTCAG
>NW_007424752.1:0-505 GCF_000475195.1 Diaphorina citri
GAGACCATGTTTAGACTGCGGGAGTAAAGGGACTTTTCAGTCTCATTTTGGCAGGATAAACAGGGTATAATCTATTCTGTTTCTTCATGCTTTCAGGCAAGAGCAGCGGCACCGTGTGTTCTGTTCTTCGACGAGTTGGATTCCATCGCCAAGTCTCGAGGTGGTAGTGTAGGGGATGGCGGTGGTGCTGCCGACAGAGTTATCAATCAGATACTCACGGAAATGGACGGTAAGTTTTATGCCGACTTTGCCAGCGGCCGGAGCCGCACTGCCTTTTATGTATGAACGAAACGAAGTACATGGGCCTTGCTGCCAGCGGCCGAAGACCGCATTCATGAACCACAGACCTATTTCTAAAAGCAGCGACCGAAGGCCGCAATATATTTATTTTTTTAAGTATTAACGAAACGAAGTACATGGGCCTTGCCAGCGGCCGAAGGCCGCGTTCATGATTAACCACAGACCTATTTCTAAAAGCAGTGACCGAAGGCCGCAATATATTTAT
>NW_007424753.1:0-505 GCF_000475195.1 Diaphorina citri
TTTGTCGATGGTGGGATTCGAACCCGGGACCTACTGCATGGCAAGCAAGCGCGTTACCACTGGACCAACCGTGCCCCCATGCCGTTACCACTGGAACAACCATTGAATCATTAATTCATTATACATCATTAGTTTAATACTGTAATATAAGCTGAGTTTCGTTTTTCATTCTGACGCGAGTATGATACGAACCGGACGTGAACTGGATGCGTGTTTTTCATTACACTCCCCCTCCTGGCGTATCTTTTCGGATGAACGCCGCATTCCTAAATTCCGGAAACGACTCTTGAGTAGCATCAAGTAGGTACAAAATTGTTTTGCAATTTTTCCGCTAGATGTCATGTTTGTTGAGTTTCTACACCCTCACTCCTGACGCAAAGTGAACGCCGAGTTGAAGCCGCATCGACGCTGCGCGCGGCGTAGGAAACAGGCCTTAGTTCAACGCGAGTACCAAACATGCCGGAAAGAGTGGAAAGCCTTTGAAATCGAACTTTGCAACTCTGTA
>NW_007424754.1:0-505 GCF_000475195.1 Diaphorina citri
GAAAATCACGTGGATGGAATATTTGACCTTAGGAACGCTGATGAAAGTTGTTTGATTCGTTCTACGCGGTTTAGGACCCGTTACTCCATGAGACAAACAATCTTTTAAGATCTTTGAATTGAATTCTTTATTTCATTATTACAATAGTTACAATGGATATCATCAGTTGTGCAACATCATTCTCTAACCATTCAGTTCAATTTAAAAGTTTCTGTAAACCACAGCAACTTTTGAATCTTTTGGTATGTGGTGGCAAACTTTGTATCCTGTGAAAGTCAATGATCCACGTGCTTCCCGACTATGTGCATATGTCATTGTCTGTACGGAAAGTACGTAAGCGTAAGTATTGTCTGTTATGTGCATATGTCATTGTCTGCACGGAAAGTACGTAAGCGTAAGTATTGTCTGTTATGTGCATATGTCATTATCTGCACGGAAAGTACGTAAGCGTAAGTATTGTCTGTTATGTGCATATGTCATTGTCTGCACGGAAAGTACGTAAGCG
>NW_007424755.1:0-505 GCF_000475195.1 Diaphorina citri
CCTATACTGGTACTGTATGATGTGATGATAATTCTAGTGAAAGTGACGGTTAGGTCAGTTTTATAGTTGACTCTTTGTTTTATCTTTCTCTACTGGTGATTTTCGACTCATAAATCACGAGGTGTCATCGAAGTCATTTTGAATTTACGAGTATAAGGAGTTTATCGAAGTTGCGGACATCCTTGGATAATAAGGATTTTAGTCCGGTGTCTTGTTTGGTTAAGGGGATGAAAAAAACTCTTGATGTTCGCGCGCCTCCATTGCGGACCGAATTATCCGAATGACAGATTACAAATTGTCATAATGTAATCTGGACTCTATAGTACCTAATCCCTATATACGTACAGTCTCGTGTTTGATCATTTTGATAACGGAAAAGCTTAAAACATTATATACCTATACCAGTGACCTTAGACTCCTTAGAGTCTATTGATGGTAGACTCAGTAACTTTGTGAAGGTTCATTTTAAATATCTAAATATGAAAATAACTTTACTCTTCACTGG
>NW_007424756.1:0-505 GCF_000475195.1 Diaphorina citri
TTTTAGATGTTCAGAGTAAAGTGAGGAAGCAAGGATTTCGCAACGTTCTCTCAAAGATCGAAATATTTCATAGTCAGAATTACCTACTTAAAGTTCGTTTAAATTTCTTATGTGCGATCTTTTTCTCAAAGATTAATTGTTTTAGGGTACTGTTGAAATACGGTGAAATACCTTCGTTTAAATTTCTTATGTGCGATCTTTTTCTCAAAGATTAATTGTTTTAGGGTACTGTTGAAATACGGTGAAATACCTTGGAAACTTGAATGACTTATGAGATGTTATAGGTACCCCCAAAAAACACTTCGTGTAAAAAACTAACGTCAAGGGTTGGCCTTCACAAAAAAAGTACTGATATATACAGGGTGTCCCGCGAACGACTGTACAACGCTTGAGGGTTGATGCAGGACCTAAAGGGCTACCAGAAAAAGCTATCTGGATCAATGTGGGACCTCTCTTCTACCTTAGCTCTTCTAAAGAAAATATCTAAATAATTTTTCATCACTCC
>NW_007424757.1:0-505 GCF_000475195.1 Diaphorina citri
TCCGCACTCACAACGTAGGCTGTATAGTGTATAGGTACTCCACTGAGCTCATCCGGTGGTATAATGTCAAATCAAATCAACCAAATCAAATCTCAAATTCCTGCGTGCAAGCCAAATTTGATCTCAATGTTGGGCTGCTAAAAGCTGAGATGCAGTTATTTGGTTTCATGTTGTGGTGTGGTGCCATAAAAAAAGGAAGTCTTTCTAAAAAGCGGTTGCAAAATATTAAACTGTGTAACTGTGTGTAGGTAATAGTGAAATAGGGTAAAACCCCCAATCGCCGACACCTGTTGTAATCGTGGACACCCTACTCGTATTTCTTTAATAATAAGAAATCTGCGTGGTTTACACGTGATCAAATCTATGCACTAGGATCTCCTCACCCTCCTCTATCTTTTTCACAACATTACAGCTTAAAGGCCTCAGCCGTCTGAGAGACATGAACCAGACTAGATAGAATTACGTCAGTTTGTTAAGAAAGTGCTTTTTTTGTTAGCGTTTTGCT
>NW_007424758.1:0-505 GCF_000475195.1 Diaphorina citri
GTTCCTTTTGATATAATTGTTCAAGTTTGTATTTTTACAGTAAAAGATAAGTAGGTACAAGTTATCCATGTAAAGTTTAAAAATATAGGTACAATTAAATGTACCTATATGCCTTTTCTACCTAACAATATTTAGATCAAGGTCACATGACTCAATTCCATATTCATTTCCAAGAGGGGAAAAAACATTATATTTTCACAGTCCGAAAGATTTTTCCATCAATGATTTCGGGGCAACGACGAAGTTACGTACCTAATTCAGAAGAAAGATTGAATTCAATTCAGCAGACAGCAGAAGAAAGATTGAGAAAAAAAAGGAGAGTGAGGAAATGAAGGAAAGAGGAAGATACAGAGCAAAAAATCAGGAAGGGAGAGAGAGGAAAGAGCAGAGAGGGAGAAAGAAAAAAGAGCACAAAGAGAAAAGGAAAGAGGGAATGAGAAAGAGAAAAAGAAGAGAGCGAGAGAAAGAGAAAATGATAGAAGGAGCTTGAAAGAAAGAGAGAGAG
>NW_007424759.1:0-505 GCF_000475195.1 Diaphorina citri
CGCGGATTTCGCGATTATGTTCGCGGATTTCGCGATTATGTTCGCGGATTTCGCGATTATGTTCGCGAATTTCGCGATCATGTTCGCGGATTTCGCGATTATGTTCGCGGATTTCGCGATTATGTTCGCGGATTTGGCGATTTTGTTCGCGGATTTACGCGATGTCGCGGATTTGGCGATTTTGTTCGCCGATTTTGCGATTATGTTCGCGGATTTGGCAATTATGTTCGCGTATTCGCGTCCCGAATCGACATTTTGGATATTTGGCAAGCCTAATTATCACAATTGAAATTCCTCCTTCTTTTTTTTTTTTCTTTTTTCAGTCGTGTGATATTCACACAATACCTTTAACTTTGGTTTAAGATAGTTTTTTCCCATTTCTCAACAGATTGGAAGCTACACAATGGCAGTCTGTGCAAAAGAACTAAAGAAACCATTCTATGTGCTGGCAGAGAGTTTCAAATTCGTGCGCCTGTATCCTTTGAATCAACGAGATCTGCCCAAC
>NW_007424760.1:0-505 GCF_000475195.1 Diaphorina citri
TTTCTCGCCCAAAATATAATCATAAATTAGGGCACACTCCATTTGCTTGTATTCGTTATTTGACATCATTACTGTGGACGTAGAGAGAGAGGAAGAGAGAGAGAGAGAAAGGAAGAGAGATAGAGAGAGAGGATCAATGAATATGTGGTATGAGAGAGATAGAGAGAAAAATAGGGGATGGAGAAAGAAAAGAAGAGAGAAAGAGGGAGGGATGGAAACAAAAAGAGAGGTAGACAAAATGTGGTATGCGAGTAGAGAAAGAGGAATAGTGAAGGAGGGAGAGAGAGGAAGAGATGGGGAAATGGAGAGAAAAAGAGAGAGAGAGAGGGAAATGGAGAGAAAAATAGAGAAAGAGAGAGAGAGAGAGAGTGAGAGAGATAGAAAATGAGACATTAAAGAAGAAATATTGTATTACCTCTAGCATCAAACATACATTATTTATCTTTTGTATTCTATCCAGACCGCCACTGAAAGAGAGAGAGAGAGAGAGAGAGAGAGAGAGAGA
>NW_007424761.1:0-505 GCF_000475195.1 Diaphorina citri
CTTTGTCTTGTACCTTGGTCACGATTCCTGAGCAGGTTATGAGATCTTACGAAAGCTTGGCAGGTGACACCCTTTTCTATAGGATTCCTTTCTTACGTACCTCAACAATATGCACGGATTATCCCAAACAATATGCATAGATTAACCCAAACTTTATGCATGGATTGACCCGTATGAGTACAATATGCATTGATGAATCGCAAATAGTGGAGACGCTAATCCGCTAATCTATCATATAAATATTGACGAAAAATTCTTCAAGTGCTGAAAGAAAATCGCACAGATCGATTTAAGTATGTGCCGAACATTTTTTGGTAAATTTCATCGGAATCGGGCAAACCGTTCGAGAATTATGGTCAAGCAAACAGACAGAATAAATTTCGTCCAAGTATTGTGTCACTTACGTACTTACTTTGTAGGGTTTGCAGAGCTTACATTGTATAAACTTACTTTGTACTCTGTAGCTGTAGAGCTTACTTTGTTTGCGGAACCAGTTGATTGAGAT
>NW_007424762.1:0-505 GCF_000475195.1 Diaphorina citri
ACATAGGAAGCAAAATACAAAATTTGTCGGAAATGTCTGAAGTGTTGGAAGTGTATGATCAGTCTGCGCGCTGCTTAACGCGTCTGCCTTGTAAGCGCTAGGTTGTAGATTCCCGCCCGGGGCGGATTTTATCCTAGATTAGGTTCGTTCTCGGAACGGCTGGCTTTCGCCTATATCCTGTCTTCAATCTCTCTTTAATTTTTACTTTCTTTTACAGTAAGACTTCCGTTGTTAGGGTTCCTTCTTTCTTTCATCCTATTTCTAATTATGTTCTTCTTTTTTCCCTTATTCCCTTGTTTTATCTCCTCTCTCTCTCCCTCTCTCTCTCCCCCCTCTCTCTCTCTCTTTCTAAATCATTTTCTTTTTCTTCTCTGTCTGATTTTCTGTCTTTCTAACTTATTTATCTATTTTTCCTAGTTTTTATTCTCTCTCTTTGTCTCTCCCTCTCTCTCTCTCCCTGATTGTCAGTCTAACTTCCTTCTCTATTTCATCCTCTTTCTAATTC
>NW_007424763.1:0-505 GCF_000475195.1 Diaphorina citri
AGGAAAGAGGAGGATAAGGGAAGGAGAGAGGAGGAAGGAGGAGGGTTGGGAATCTAAATCCTTGTCGAACTAATAAATTTATCCAGAGGGAACTAATATAGAGATAGAAGATAAGATAATACAGGATAGAGAACGGAGAGAAAATGATAAATCTGAAAATAAAATTGATCCAATATGAGAGATGAGAGGATCAGAGAGAAGGAGAAGAGAGGAAAGAAAAGAAGGAGGAGGAGGAGGAAGAGAAGAAGATAATTACCTGTGTGGAACGTAGAAGGGACAATCGAAGGGCATGAGGACTAGGTGGAGAAGAAGGAAGAAGGAGAGTGGGAGGAGGAAAAAGATTAAAATACTGTGAAGGGGAGAGGATATAAAGAGGGGAGAAAGAGAATCAAGCAGAGGAGGAAAAGAAAGAGGAAGAAATATGCGAGAGAGGGGAAGAAGAAGAAAGGAGAAGAGAAGAGAGTGAAATGGAAGAAGGAAGAGGCGAGCAAACACAAATACATGA
>NW_007424764.1:0-505 GCF_000475195.1 Diaphorina citri
ATTTAGTGAATACAGTAAAGAAATAAAAGTACAATGATATAAAAAGAACATTGCCAGGATTCATAAAGATAAAACTGATAGTTCTGTTGATACCACACAATGGCATAAAAACTTTACCAGATTACCAGTCAACCCAAACTTTTTTGTCTCATGTTTCTGAAACCATTTTTTCGGCAATATTATTCTGTTTTCCATGGATTATATTATTTGCGTTGTTTTCCATGGTGTTTTACATAGTTTTTCATCGCCTAAAATCTCGTCAACTTTACTTTTTGATTGACTTGATGGGATATAGATCATATAGAGAGGTTGTATTGTTAACATCCAGCTGAATCTGTCTCAGGAGTTTTTAATTTCATAACATGTGGCTTTAATAAATATATAATTTCGGCAATATTATTCTGTTTTCCATGGATTATATTATTTGCCCAAAATCGTCCATATTCCATGCTGAACTCCTTGCCATCTCTGACGCTGTGTCAACAATTAAAAGTCAGTCCATAGG
>NW_007424765.1:0-505 GCF_000475195.1 Diaphorina citri
GAGGAGGAGGAGGAGAAGAAGGAGGAGTAAATGGTAGTGAAAGAACAGGAGGAGAAGAAGGAGGAGTAAATGGTAGTGAAAGAACTGGAGGAGGAGAAGAAGGAGGAGAGAAGAAGGAGGAGTAAATGGTAGTGAAAGGACAGGAGGAGCAGAAGGAGGAGGAGAAGAAGGAGTAAATGGTAGTGAAAGAACAGGAGGAGGAGAAGAAGGAGGAGTAAATGGTAGTGAAAAGACAGGAGGAGCAGAAGGAGGAGGAGAAGAAGGAGTAAATGGTAGTGAAAGAACAGGAGAAGGAGAAGAAGGAGGAGTAAATGGTAGTGAAAGGACAGGAGGAGGAGGAGGAGAAGAAGGAAGGGGAAGAGGAGGAGAAGGAAGAAAGAAGGAAGGGGAAGAGGAGGAGAAAGAAGGGAAGAAGGAAGGAGAAGCAGGGGAAGAGAAGGAGGAGGAAGGGGGGGGAGAAGAAGGAGGAAATCTGGATAAAAATTTAGGGGGTACCGGGGGTGTA
>NW_007424766.1:0-505 GCF_000475195.1 Diaphorina citri
GTCAAAACATAGACTTCACTTCGTTCGATCAATTATCTATTTCAGATTGTACAACAGGAGAAAAATCTTTCAGTTAAAAACTTGATATGACCATTCATAATGGTATCTGAAGGCTAAAGAAATTGAGAAATCACAGTGATCTCAGTTCTCAGGTACCATACGAGTAAGCTTTGTACAAAACAAAATAGTAAAAACTTGAACCTCCCTCCGCTTGTTCAACATTTACCTGATCGCCAAGTTTTTCCGTATACACAGCCAAATCTCCGGAGCGAACTTCCTGACCGCACTGCTTGCAAGTCTTGCCACTACGGGGCTGCGTCAATTTATTCCCGCACGGGCCATGCGTTACTCCATTGCCGGACCCATGCGTCAGTCCGTTGACGCTTCCGTTCATGTTCTGACGTCCTCCGTTGACGCTAGCCCGAGACAGATCGTCGACCAGGTCATCTAGGTTTGTCACGCGGACGGTGGCGCTCGTGGGGGCTCCATTGGGATGACCTATGAA
>NW_007424767.1:0-505 GCF_000475195.1 Diaphorina citri
CTTCTCACAATCTCACATTATGCATCCCGAAGTAATAGCACAGAGCCCGAAAACACTTCCACTCTGTTGGGAGTTGAACCCGGGAATCCGGCGTGAAAGGCTAGTGTGATAACTACTGAGCTAGAAAAGGAGACAACATGTGGAGAAAGAAGAGAGAGGGTAGAGTGTTAAGACTGTTAAGAGAGAATGAAACATAGAAGCGCCGGTCCCGCAGCAAACAGCATTCTGATTTCTGAAAAGAGTAAAACGTTAGAGTTAAAAGACTAGGGGAGTCACGACTTACTCTGTATAGCACGGAAAACCTCACACGCGAGATTTTGATACACCACCAAGCCAATAACGTTTAGAACACTCTAGAACTAAAAAAGTAAAAAAATATGCAGAGAGAAAAAAATATAAACTCTCGGAACAGAAACGCACGCCTGTTGGTTTCAATGCGGTAGCTAACACTGACTAGAACGTTAGAGCGGACCGCAACAAGACGAGGGGTAACGTAGCGTTGCAT
>NW_007424768.1:0-505 GCF_000475195.1 Diaphorina citri
CCAGATTATTGCGGTAGTAGTTCGGATTGACCGGAAGCCATGCATACAGGCCACTGGTGAAACCTGAAACAAGATGACAAAGGTCAGTTAGGACAGGATTGAGAGACATAGGTAGAAAATATGGAAAAGAGAAGAGTATTATTTTTTCCAAGAGGTTTGACAGAGGGAACAGTAACTGCTAGGGTCTTATCGTCCCGAAATCGAAGAGATAAGGAAAACAGCATACGAGAAAACTAGCTGTTCCGAGAACTAAAATTATCCGTTCAGGATAAAATCCGAACAGGGCGGGAATCGAACCCGCGACCTAGCGCTTACAAGGCAGAGGTGCTACCCTCCCAGCTAACTAGGCTGGCGCCTCGTTTTCTGAAGAAGTTCGAAAGTTTACTGAACTATCGGTTCAAATCGGTCAAAAAGTTGATAGTCTTGCCCCAAAATAAACAGGACGTGAAAAGGCCCACTTCACACCTACCTGCATTGATCGTCCCGTCCCACTGGAACGGCGAGC
>NW_007424769.1:0-505 GCF_000475195.1 Diaphorina citri
TCTAGCTCTTATCAGTTTTCTAGTATAATGGTGCGCACCATTACCCGCTGCGCACCATTACCCTGCTCTCCCCTATTGTTTACAAATAATAAGAAATGTAATAAGGAAAGTAAAAATGACAATGAATAACATTTATTAGAGCTAAATTTCATTATTATTACCTAAATATATTGATCATGTATGTACCTGATATGGTTCTAATTATAAATGTGAATAATAATGTCAAATGTCATAAGTATTTTAATTATGTTATTCTATTTATATCTACTATGTACTTACCTTTATTAATTAATTATTTGTCAGGCAATAATCATGTCCTTTGTGTTTCAGTTATAATAATGTAACTCCTTATTTTGTGTATTATTTTTATACACACCTGTTGATATATTATTACTTTTTTCATTATTGTTCTGATTATTATACGGTCTTCATATTTTCTCCTTCACTGTGGTTCGGACTCAATGAAATCAAGTCAAGAAAGTTTGACCACGCTGTTAGAGATATT
>NW_007424770.1:0-505 GCF_000475195.1 Diaphorina citri
ATGAGCCTTTTGTATAAGGTCTAGATTGTTCCACAGACTAGATTGTTTCACTGTAAGGGGGTTTTCTCAAGGTACCTATTGTCACCAGAGTTGTATTCGCTTATTATGTGAAATTTAATTCAGTCAAACCTGGCTGAATCAATGAGATTCCGCTTTGGACGTAAACACAGCAAAATCTAAAAATCTTACAATCTCATTGGTTCAGCCATGTTTGACTGAATTAAATTTCACATAATGGAATACAACTCTGAGCATTAATGATGAAAAAAATATGTATGTACGTAGGCAGATGTTGAATCGATTAATCCGTCTTTGATGTTGAATCAAGTATCTCCATCATGACTACTGAGCACATTATGAGAATTCTGGAACGTTTCACAGCACAATTTTATTTTGCCGTCTAATTATCAATTTCCGAAAGCTTTTCAAAAAAATGACGGCGGTGATTGCAAAATGAAGTCCACAAAAAAGCTTTTGTTGTTCAATATAAAATGCTCATTCATTA
>NW_007424771.1:0-505 GCF_000475195.1 Diaphorina citri
GTTTCAGTCAGCAGAATATTCCGAACCTGTTTGTAGTCGGTAGAAATCTAACACAAATACTAACACATGGTGTGCGAACATGCTATAGTCTGGTCTTTTAGAGAAGGAACCGGGGGAAATGGTGTGCAAGTATGATACTGATACTCGTATAGTTATAGTCTGGTCTTTCAGAGAAACATTCGGGAGAAAGGGCTTAGATGACAATATCAAGGTTTTATTTCGAGATCTCTGGTTTGGATGACAACTTGTACCCAATTTTGAGCCACTTTTCCAAGCCGAAAGGGGATACAGATGTTTAATACTTGCATTTTCTCTGCAAAAGAAGGAAGTCTGAAAATTACGACAACTGAAGTTCAGGCGTAGGAAATAGAGCTGACTGGAAATACTGGAAACGGAAAGATGGATAAGGAAGGCCCACCCTGTCAAGGCGAAAAAGCAAAAGAAGGATAATATTTCTTCTTCTCCTTCTCCCCCTCCTCCTCGTCGTCGTCCTTCTCCTCCTTCT
>NW_007424772.1:0-505 GCF_000475195.1 Diaphorina citri
AACTAAGCTAACTAGGCTGGCTATTCAAATCCATTGTATTTTGTAATTTATTTAGTACCATTTATTTGGCATACAATATCGGCATGTGGCATACGGCAAATGGCATACATTCAATAATAAATAAATGCCTTTTTTGTGTTATTATATCACAACTTTGGTGCTAACTGCAGCATTGTAGGATTTTCCCAATATCTCAATAATCCTACCATCCAATGTTTACCTACCATGCTGGCACCAATCGCTATGCGCATTTATATTACACATAGCTACTCATTTTCCTCGCGAGGCTGAGTGGACTCCGCAACAGCCAGTCACGGGATCGATCATTTGCATGATACAAATTTTTTGACCCCGCCGGGATTCGGGTCTCCAATGTGCAAGGCGAGCCCAGTGACCACTACACGCCATGGGAGCTGACATTGCTTAAATTAAAAATTAGATTTATCCACTCACCTCAAACAGGGGACATCCGATAATTCGCAACCACTTTAGGGCAGGAAACCGG
>NW_007424773.1:0-505 GCF_000475195.1 Diaphorina citri
TAAACTTTGGAGAGAAAAAAGGTCACAAAATGGTGGATATCGCCAAGTTGTACGAAGCAGCTAAACAACTAAACATACAGACGATTCAGATGAAGTTTGCAAAATACATAATGTAAATAAAGCCGCGAGTCTATATTTAGAACTTTCATAAAATTTGATATTGTTGCTTCCTCCCGCAGTCGGGGAAATTTCGGGGAACATTGAGAAATGATCGCATGAAAATTTCATGAATATGAAGAGTAATTGTCCTGATGATCTTTGGTTACATCGTTAATGATTGTGGTGCATAAGTATGGGTTTAATCACAAATATACCTATTTATTTACGTTTTAGATCCATTTATTTGCCTAGAAAGGAGACAATTTATTTTCAACGGGGCTCACATAAAACATACTTGCAAATAAACGACTATTGTTCACATATTTTGAAGAATACACGATGATTTGTTCATTTGTAATACTGAATACACGATGCCGCGACGTTTTGTTTTTCAGTGTAAGCAAAA
>NW_007424774.1:0-504 GCF_000475195.1 Diaphorina citri
AAAGCAGCACAGTCTATTGTAAGTTAATATTTCTGGAAACAAAGAGGCGTAGACAAAGAACGAAGTACAATATCGGGACATTTAGGTAGGACACAATATCGGGATCAGGACATATGGGTATGTACTCGTAGGTGCAATATCGTACAGTAGGTATCGTATTTATCTAAATCTAAAAACAAATTTCATAACCGATGCTCATTTGATGATTGATCAAACTGATACTAAAGGTGTGTCCACACATAGTCGACCGGCCATCGATCGATATCGACTGAATCGTCCAGCGTCCACACTGCCTCGACAACATAGTTTTATTTTGTCGATCGATGGCCGTTCGACTATGTTTGGACACACCCTAACACATAATCGACGAATTTTCTTTCTGATTTGCAGGCAGCTGAGTCGGTCCAGTTTGAATCGTAATAATAACTAGATTTGAGTATAAAGAGCTCATCCATATTGCTCACAAAGTGATCCTACTTATCTAAAACTTGGACAACTACCTAG
>NW_007424775.1:0-504 GCF_000475195.1 Diaphorina citri
CAATTTTATTTCAAAGCTGACCTCTGAACTTGCCCACAGCTTTTGTTAAATCTGGGGTTCGGTCTTTCAATCCGATCGTTTTGATCAAAATTCAAATTGGAAGGGCTCTAGTACTTCCGTGAATAGTTTGGGAAATATCGCCAAACTAACTCGCAAGGGAAATGGAAAATCCAGTTAAAACTAACATTATGAGACATTGACTATAGCACCACTGCAGCAAGAATCAACACGAAGGACAAAATATGGACAAATTCACCATTCATCACCATTCATCGGAAAGACCAGGTCACTGGAGGGAGGGTTTCCTGACGTCTGACGTAAAAGCCTCTCTGTGCCAACTCGGAAACTATTGACAAAAACAGACAAAACTTCTACACAAAGAGAGTTATTAAAAGATTAAAATCTTGGAATTGGGACCAAGAAAACCGATAAAAGTTCACATTGTTTATTGTACTGCACCAACCTCGCTAAAACACGCACACACTTGCCAAACACACATAAATT
>NW_007424776.1:0-504 GCF_000475195.1 Diaphorina citri
CTGCTCAATTTTATGCAGTAAATACACTGACGTGCAAAATAATCGGGACTAATCGGGACAGGTTAACTTGAGATTCTGAAGTTTAACTTAGATGGACTTAAATAGAAGATAGAAACTGAAGTTTAAGTTTTTTTTTTGCTCTTAATTAACATTTTGGGGAGCACTCTAGTCTCGTGAGGGAGGACATTCACAAATAAATAAGAACATTGAGAAGAAGAAAAATACCTAAAGGTAGGTAGGTAGGTACTTCATATAGCGCCATGGAAGTCCAAAGTTGCTGAATTTGAATTGTAAAACTGATGGGATTACATCTTACAACTACCTACCTACACATTTTTTAATCAAATACGAGTAGGTATCAGGTAAGATTAGAATACGTAGGTACCTACTTATAACTTACTAGTACGATAAAAACATACAATCGCGCATTTGAAACCATAACGGGAAACTGTGTCTTACCTTTTACAGAAGAAAAACAGATAACCCCGCGATGCAACCTCAATT
>NW_007424777.1:0-504 GCF_000475195.1 Diaphorina citri
ACATGCGTCTAATGTAGCAGTTGTTTCATTGCTACGAAATAAAAACGGCGGTGGAACACTCATCTTTAAAAAAAAATACCTAGTATGATGAATATGATGATGTCTTTCGTTATGGTGTATCGCCTAACTTTCGTTATCATGGTCGACTATTAGGTTCTTCGTACTGTTATCAATTATTCTACTTATTCTTATTCAAATGTTTCTCGAAGACCTTTATAGCTATTTTCACTCCTCTTGAGATCGAAAATAAGTATGACTAGTCTCCTTGATATTCACAAGAACTGAAATCCTTGATAGGAAACGTGATAATACCGACCAATAGGTAGCACGCAACGTTAAATCTCTTTTCGCAATTCTCGGCGTTCTGAAATTCATAATTATTTATTAGCGAAACGATTTTATTTGTTGCTATTATTGGCGGATTTGCTATTTCTGCTGGACTTCATGCATGAACTTATTGCCGATTGGGTTTGATGGAGAACTCAATCGAATGAATCATATTGG
>NW_007424778.1:0-504 GCF_000475195.1 Diaphorina citri
TGTAGATTTTAAGACAATAAAATTAATGAACATGAAAATTCACTTAGATTCAAAGTCAGCCTTATTATTATTATTATTATTATTATTATTGGTATAAAGTTCTACATTACACTCATCAGGGGTATTATACCTATAGCCTATGGTATGGGGTAAGTCCAAATGTGCCATGACCAGATCTCCGACCGAAGTGTGTTCACATTCAAACTAAATGATCGTGATTGAAGTTTTGCCATGTTATGAAGGTAAGCTATACACATTCAGTCCGGTATAAAGTTCTACATTATACTCATCAGGGGTATTATACCTATAGCCTATGGGGTCAGTCCAAATGTGCTGCCATGACCAGAGCTCCGACCGAAGTCTGTTCACATTCAAACTAAATGATCGTGATTGAAGTTTTGCCATGTTATGAAGGTAAGCTATACGCATTCAGTCCCAATAGTGCAGTTTCATTCTCAACCGAGAGGACTAAGGTTCGACTCCCAGCAGCGACATGAAATAATC
>NW_007424779.1:0-504 GCF_000475195.1 Diaphorina citri
CATACCTCGGCTGGGATTGAACCCACGCCCTCCTGTTTACCAGGCGAGCGCCTTGACCACTACACCACCGAGACAGGTTTTGAATGAACAAAGTGAATTTTAAGTTTTCCACTGAACATTCAATATGTCTTCACGAAAACACTCCAACGTAATAGATAGATAGATAATCCATTTTAGGCACCTATGTAGTTTAGTTTAGGTACTTTCAAATCCATTCTCTTGTCATATCACGTTCTGAACACAAGTTCATCGAGATCAAGTGATTCCTTTATGTGTTTTAATCAGTGCTATCCAAACTGGCACAATTGAAACATTGTGAATTCGTCAATCGTGTGGATATCACAGCATTGCTAAGTGCCTCATTTGCAATCAATTTCATATTTCGCCAGCCTAGTTAGCTTAGTTGGTAGTGCGTCTGCCTTGTAAGCGCTAGGCCGCGGGTTCGATTAACGCCCGAGGCAGATTTTATCCTGATGGGATAATGTTCGTTCTCGGAACGGCTGG
>NW_007424780.1:0-504 GCF_000475195.1 Diaphorina citri
CGGGCGGGAATCGAACCCGCGGCCTAGCGCTTACAAGGCAGACGCACTACCAACTAAGCTAACTAGGCTGGCTACCTTATGATATTACAACCGGAATTTAGACGTTTTCAGTAGGTAGGTAGGATTTTTTATTTTATTCTTCAGAACAATTCAATCTCGAGCTCAATAAACTTTGAGCTGAAACCTCCTTGTCTAAAACTTTAGCAGAATAGCTCAAGTTTGTCACTTTGTGTCGACTGAGGACGCTAGAGACGTTGAATTCACAGTCTCTTAAGCTGGTCACTTACTATCAGGTAGACCTGGTAGGTACGCCTGAACAGGTCCGCCTGTTAGTTCTATCTGATACTGAGTGGCCACTGGCCACCTTTAGTACCTCAGTAAGCCTGTCTAAATAGATCTCCTATACTAGGTGTATACTCGTAGATTAGCTAAGGGAACCCCTAACCTCTGATCTTGTCAGGCCCTGGTTCCTGATGCTGTGATAATTTTCCTAATGGAAAAATT
>NW_007424781.1:0-504 GCF_000475195.1 Diaphorina citri
CAAATGTCGAAACATATTCTTTCTCGTGTTACTGAGGGAAAGATGGAATACTTCGGGAAAGATTGCTATCAGCTGGTACACAATATGTCAGAACATGAGCCTATCTGAGGATTTTCCTTTTGCTAGCGTTGTGTATTTTGTTTGTAGTGGTTGTAGTATTTATAGATGTTTACTTGTAAGGAATCCACTATACTGATATTGATATCGTGGAGAAAGGATTTTTTTCAGGATTTCTTGAGGTAGGGTTCTCCTACTTACTTACTTTCCGCGTCCTCTTCTTCCTCCTATCCAGCCTTGAATTTCCAGTATTCCGATGCGGTCATTTGCTCCTGGTAGATCTTTTGGGTACATGTCTGAGGTTCTCCTGAAGGAGCCCTTCCACCCAACCACACTCTGCTCAAGATTAATTTATGTCATTATCATTGAACTTTCTGGATCTATGTATGCACCTTTTATACTATAAGATGAAAGCAGAAATAAAGAGAGAGAGAGAGAGAGAGAGAG
>NW_007424782.1:0-504 GCF_000475195.1 Diaphorina citri
AGTTACTGTAATCTCGTTTCACATAGAATCATAGAAGAGGCCTTTAAAAACGCTTCTGGAACGTTGAAGAACAAACATTTCAGGATACAGAAAAAAAAAGAAGAATAACAATGAAAAAGGACACATCCAGGAGGAAGTAAATTGAAGACAATCACTATGATAACGAGCGATAAGTTTAGTGTAATAACCCGAAAAGGATTGTCTGGCCCATATCACGTAAACTAATAAGAACTAATGGGTCTACATCAGTAGTATCTGATGACCTTGAAACTGTCAACCCATTGTGATAACAACAGATCGACATCTAATATCAGTAAAGTGCCTAGCTGCCTAGTTCTACATTAAGTCGATCGACATCAACGTAGGTCCCTGGTAATATCGTTTATATTGCAGGTCGTAGGTCCCTGAAAGTACGCTGCTTTGAAAATACAAGGAAGAAATAATAATAATAATTCTAGACTGAAAATTCATTTAAACCATACCCCGTAGGTCGGATCAAAGGAT
>NW_007424783.1:0-504 GCF_000475195.1 Diaphorina citri
AAATTTTAAGAAGGTTCATAGGTAGATTCGTAGAAGCTTAACTTAACCCATCCTTTAGGACTGTTTGCCCCTACACCTAAGCCTCAGGATGGGCTTTTTGTGAATGGAGTTAAGCTAAAGGTTCATAGGTACTCGAGTAGGTACTTTTAGACTACAATAAAATTGTCAATTCGAAGATTCGAGCCCAACGCAGGAGTTGTTGCTGAGCTAACACCACTCATTTACTCTAACTAGTAGCTCCTTACCACTATATTGCTAAACGTACTAAGTTGTTGCTGAGCTAACACCTATCATTTACTCCAACTAGTAGCTCCTTACCACTATATTGCTAAACGTACTAATATACTAATAAGTCGTGTTTTCATCTTATCTTTCAAAACACAGTTGCACAACTTTCGAGTACCAGTATCTGTAATATTTTTGGCTATCATGTTAATTGCTCATGTAACAATTTACAAGAGGAACTTTTATAAAGAAAAAAAGACAACAACATTTCAAGACCAA
>NW_007424784.1:0-504 GCF_000475195.1 Diaphorina citri
AAAAAAAAAAAAAAAAAAATGTTCTATCAATAAAATTTTCTTTGTTTTTTCTATCAATAAAATTTAGAAATACGGTCCTGAAGTTTCCCCCAGGAGACATTTTTAGGGACGTTATGAAAAAGCTAAAGTCCTGATGTCCTCTCCAGGGGACCATCTGTGGGGCCGTTATGGGAGGGGTTAGGGTTTTGGTGATTTCAGAGAAGGCAATTTTATGCCTTTCTGAAACACAACAAACAAACAAACAAAAATAGAAAAAGTCATTCAGCATTTGATTTAATTTTCCTCGGGACCGAGGAGGTTAGGTAAAGTATTGTTTTCCTCGGTAAAGTATTGCTAGTTGCTAGTACACAACATTAAAAGGTATAGCTAGTACCGGAAATAATAGGGTTGAAAACTATAACAAGCCAAACCTTATCCTTGAAATCCATCAATTACTGCAACAAAAAAAAAAACTTTGGCCTTAAATTACTCAAATTTAACTTTGTCACTTGTACCCCCTGGCGT
>NW_007424785.1:0-504 GCF_000475195.1 Diaphorina citri
TAAACCCCATACTGATTTCCATAAATACTTACATGGGTCTAATAAGTTCACTTTCTTTCAATCTGTATGATATAAGCATCACTAGTCTAGTAGTAATGGACATATACGTTACACATTCGACAATCCTGGAATCCAGCTTTGTTATTTACATAAGTATGTTGACTAGTTCATATCTGACCTTTGTCTTTGGGTTCAATATATCTGGATTACCTGTAAGAAAGTTCTGATCGGATCGAGATTAAACATTGAAAATGAACGTCAATCATTCGTCAAATTCAGGAGTAAACCGTCGGTAAAATTGGATCTGGAATTCAACTCCGAAGCCAAAATCCATCACGCTGATCACGCAAATATCTACATACTACATAGATTACAATATTCAATCAATGTTTTTAACTGCCCATTTTCGTTTCTGCAGTCGAACATGATCTCAACTCCATCACATATGTTTTTGATCATACCCCATTATTTTCGGAAATATCTTGTTTCATACTTGGGAAATCA
>NW_007424786.1:0-504 GCF_000475195.1 Diaphorina citri
TGCGCCCTATTTCCGTCTCCCTTCTTATTTCCTGTCCTATATTTCGCCTCTGTTTTATTCCCTTATTTCCCTTTCTCTCCCTCGATCCCTCCCTCTCTTCTCCCCCCATCCTTTCAGCTTTTCAAGAGGGGAAGGAAGGAGGACGCTCCATCTTGTGAGAGATATTCTGTTACAAGATTTTTCTTGGAAGAGAAGGCAGATGAAAATTTTGATCTCTTACTCACATGTATAGATATACGACTTCTGTTTTTTGGCAAAGGTTGGGAGGTGTCTTTAAGCTAACAAGAGCCCAGATTTATATTGTTCGCAGAATGTTATTATTGTCAGAGCTTTTTTTTATGTGACAAGGTTCTCTTATAGGTGCTCTTCTACCCAACTTCTTTAAATGTTCCTATACTTTGTAAGTGTGAGTCCCCTATGTCCTTAGTCCTTACCCTTATCAAGTGAATTCTACCGTCCAACTCCCGGTGCTCATTTCTCAAAATTCATCAAAATTAGACCAAC
>NW_007424787.1:0-504 GCF_000475195.1 Diaphorina citri
AGGACATATTGGGACTTTCCCTGCTCACTTTTGTATTAAAATAGTTGGCACAAACGGTAGGTCACTGAATTTTAAAAAACCTAGAAAAAAAGCATACCTATTTCCATGGTGTTTACCTACAGAAATCCACTGTAACATGAAAACATCTCCCTTAAATGAGAGACAGACTCTTTATAAGTCTTGGAATTTTTTCATCAAGCAAAATTTCATCCAGAGGCCATCTTTCAGATAACCATTGAAAATACATTATGTGGCCCGTGGCTGGCTACAAGTGTGATCGCGCTATTACGCCCAAAGAGGAATCTCTTTGGTGAAATCAAAATTAGGTCCTATAATAAAATACAACGTATGTCCTACCTAAACGTAAGTGTTTGGATTACAACTAATTTTATGATACTCTGTTGAATTTTGATTTCAGTGGACACGTATGCCAAGATGGTAATTCGAGCTTGTGTAATGAAGAACATGGATTCCCAATGCGGCGAGTTTAAATACGAAGATCAG
>NW_007424788.1:0-504 GCF_000475195.1 Diaphorina citri
GTTATGGTAAAAGAACACTCAAATAAGCATCATTCAATAGGATAAGGAAAGTCGTGTGATGTTCACACCAGATTTTTAATACAGAAATCTAATGCTTGCATGCTTAATACAATTGAAATCCCTTTTTAACACAGAAATCTAAGGCTTGCAAGCCTAGTTAGCTTGGTTGATAGAGTGTCTGCTTTGTAAGCGCTAGGCCGCGGGTTCAAATCCCGCCCAGGGAGGATTTTATCCTGAACGGATGATGTGCGTTCTCGGAACGGCTGGCTTTCTCCTATCCTGTCTTGATTCTCTCTTCAATTTCAGGACGATAAGACCTTAGCAGTTACAGTTCCCTCGGTCAAACCTCTTTAAAAAATACCTTTATCACTCCCAGGGCCGGCGGGGCCAGGCTGTAGTTTGCCATGGGGTGAGTTCAGGCTGGACTTATCGTCGGGAGGATTGAGGGGTCCCGGGTGTCTGGGGTCAGTGCCGGGGGGTGCGTTGGGGTTTGGGTGAGGGGGA
>NW_007424789.1:0-504 GCF_000475195.1 Diaphorina citri
TATTCAGACGTGTGATTCTTCTAAGACATTCTAAGTGATTAGCCCGTGATAGGCTACGAGTCTTCTTCTTTTGGTAGAACATTTAGTGATTTAGTGCCCATGAGTGGTATTTTTCTTCCACGTCAATCTGTTAAACGTTTGAATCAAGGTAGCCCCTCCTCACCCCCCAAATTCGAATGTTTAGGTGATGCATATCAGTCAGGTCACACTTCACCTAAAGAACCAGTATTGAAATCAATTCTGAAATGGCATTCCGACCCCACGCATTGGGACCCTATCGGGCTAGACAAGGGTTAATGCTTGCACATTTTCATGATTTTTTTAATGAATGAAATGAATTACACACACTAGGCTAATTGTTATCACATGCAGGAATCTCCATATGAGGCCTGGAGTACTTTGACCTCTCTCCTATGTTGGGGCAATGGGAGAGAGACTTGTGTCAATCTGTGGCTCCGATGATTCCTGCTTCCCCTTTGTGGCAATAGGAGCTTTGTACAAAAG
>NW_007424790.1:0-504 GCF_000475195.1 Diaphorina citri
GAAATTGAATAAAGGACTGAGCATGAATGCTTGTCATTGTCACACATCTTCTCCTTTTCCCTTGTTCAGACGGGGTCATACCTGGAGTGATTGCTTTGGGCTGATATTTGGTTTTGACCACAAAAATTTTACGAGTGGATGCCCTTCGCACTCAACCTTTGCAATTTCTTTAGCAAGGGAAATTTCACGCTGGTCCCCCAGCCAGACTGAGTGCTTGTCACACATGGCATTGCTAAATTGATAAAGCTAGATAAATTCTATGAAGATGGAAGAAGAGGACGAAGAAAAGAAACAACACAGATCGTGTAAGCCCGGCTTACGTCAATATTTCCAGGAAGACCCCTAGCTGTCATATTTATGGTGTACGTCATTCAAACAACACAGATCGTGTAAGCCCGGCTTCAGCTCATCATACGTCAATATTTTTAGGAAGACCCCTAGCCATTCGTCTGTCACTCCGTGTACGTCATTCACAGAGGAACTCTCTCTACATTGACACAATTT
>NW_007424791.1:0-504 GCF_000475195.1 Diaphorina citri
CCCGCGACCTAGCGATTTAAACGCGCACGATGATTTGGAACGGACTCGGTTCTGCCGAATGCGACGTTGTCAGACTCTGCCGAAATATCTGCGCATGTTGCCAAGCGTTGCAACCACGCCCTAGGGTCAGTTTACACTCGATGGTGAGGTGACGAGATTCGGCGAACGACAGGGAGTTGAGAGTGAGGAGGGGCCCTGAAAGAAGAAAAACATTATGGTAATTATTCAGAAGCCACGGCAGGGAAAAAAGAAAGCTCTTTTTTGTGTTTAACCTAACCCTATAATAACACTGATCACTGCTCATTTGTGACGGTTCCTTTTTGAAGCAATTTTCCATTGAAGTGATGAAGTGACTTCTGAACAAGTACCTACATTTAGTTCTGACCAAGTACCAACAACATTGAAATAAAGACAAGCTGCCAGCCACCAGCCAGTGACTGGTTTATTCCATAAGTTTTTTAGAGTGTAAAACCTTCTTTGTTTGATTCTAACCACTAGGTAGCG
>NW_007424792.1:0-504 GCF_000475195.1 Diaphorina citri
GGAATATTCCTACCAAATTTCAGCTTTCTAGGTGTTGTGGTTCTAGAGATAGAGCGATCAGTGTGTGAACTATGAAATATGAACTGTGAAATGTGAATGGATCTCGTTCTTATAATATAAGATTGATTAAGATTTTTTGGATCCCCACCACAGTCAGCTTTTTCAATCCCCGCCACAGTGCAAAAAGAAATTTTCCTCTGACGCAAAAAATCTACCGAAAATTGTAAAATTGGGCCTCACAATCATTTCCTCCGCATGCGTACTGACATTAACCCTCACGATTGTTTATTAAAGGAGCGAAAATGTTCAATACAAACTTTGAAACTTACTTGAAAGAGCAAAATGAAGGACTGAAAGAAGGTCTTGAAGTTGTACACGTCATCAATCCCTGACTTCTCCTTGACGTTCATGAAGAACGACATCCCAAATATGGCGAAGATAAACATGACCAGAAACAGGAGGAGACAAATGTTGAACAGCGCCGGCAGAGACATGGCTAGCGCG
>NW_007424793.1:0-504 GCF_000475195.1 Diaphorina citri
GACTCGTTCTAGGAACGGCTGGTTTTCTCCTAGTCCCCACCCTGTTTTGCTTCTCTCTTCGATTTTGGGACGATAATACCTCCGTTGTTACAGTTCCCACTTTCATACTTTTCTTCTTCTTCTTCTTCTTCTTCTTCTTCTTCTTCTTCTTTCTTTCTTTCTTTCTGCATCGAAGCAATGTGCTATCCCCTCACCACAGATGAACATAATCTTCTGTTACATCAGCTGGATCAGAATAATTTCCACCCAAATTACTGAAAAACTCGGGGGTGGAATTTTGATCAAGAGTGCCGGGGTTCGAAACAAAGACATGGGTGAATATTTTCAAATCTGTAGATGCAGTAGATGTGAATCAAACGAAATCTGTAACATCGTACCTACAAATGATATGTTTATTCAAAGAGTTGGCAGAAACTTTATCTCAAAATTCATTAGAATCTTAGAATGTTAGTGGACGCGCAAAAACTCCATTACAATTAGTGGAGATGTCAAAACTACGTCAGA
>NW_007424794.1:0-504 GCF_000475195.1 Diaphorina citri
AATTTAGAAAAACACCTTAGAAAGTAATAAATAAATGAAAATAAAATGAAAATGGAGAAAGGATGGAGAAAAAGAGGAGGGAAGACAAGAAAGAATAGAGGAAAATTAGGAAAGAACGAAAAGTAAAATGACGTTAGCAAAAATTTATTTCACAAGAATTACCTAGGTACAAATTTTACGTCACCTTTACAAAATACCCTGATTTTTAGTAGGAGCTTACAAAGTTTGACGCTTGTAAACTTGTACGAGTATGAGGTAAACTTTTGTTTTATTTTGGTAGAGAAACCCTGATATATGTACAGTAAAATCTTACACAATATGAACTTAAGTATACATAAGCCTTTGATTCTTACTACCATGGTGGTTGCAATATTTAGACCTACGCTATTTTTGTGGAATTAAAAACAGCTTCGTTTTCTTTTCTAGCACGTGGCTAAATGCACACCAAAAAGCCAACTACCTAACTTTAAGTACCTTATTCTTCTACCTGCATTTTCTGATGTT
>NW_007424795.1:0-504 GCF_000475195.1 Diaphorina citri
AAAAAATCAAATCAAGAATAATAATAAACTGAATATTAAATAAATTAGGTAGGTACATAGGTACTGATTTTCTCTAATCACGGTCGAATAAACTAGGGGCTAAAAAATTCCCGGAGGGACGGACCCAGCTTGTTTCCTCTTTGGGCGTAATAGTATGACCACACTTGCTGTCATGGGCCGCTATGAAATTAATTTAATGAAAGACAAAATTTGTAAATTATTTAGTTTCCATGTACAGTATAGTTACCTATTGTAAAATCAAATCAAATATAATTATGTACATAAAGCATAAAGCATTATTAGGAGTATAGGAAATGTGTAATATAATAAATCTCCTTTTATTGAGAAAAAAATCTTACCATTATCGTTACCATAAAATTATAAAAATGTTACGAAAGAAGTTGATGCCATTTTCGACAGACCTAGATTTTTACTTTCCTTATCCTATAGGAAGGAAAGTATTGTAATCGGGTCAAATTTTCGATGGTCAGTTTTTAGTGCCAA
>NW_007424796.1:0-504 GCF_000475195.1 Diaphorina citri
ACTTAAGGTACCTATAGGAGACAAAGCATTACTTAGCTATACAATCTCCTTCATAATTGACCTTGTTTTCCTTTCTCGTCTGCGGACTATTCTGTGAATAGCAGAGCAGTTAGACCCAATCACCCCATTAAAGTACTTAATCAGTAGAGAATTAAGAATGCCATGGAATTTTGCCAAGTTGATTTAAAATTTTATAGGTGAACAAGATGGGTCCATTGTTGGTGATTGATTTAAAATTTTATAGGTAAAGCTCGAAATTTTATAGGTAAACAAGAAGGGTCTATTGTTGGCGATGGGTTGCCAATTGTTAGGACACGGAAGAATCACAGATTTTGCTTCTGGGCGTCAAAAGGGTTTTAAATCCTTAATCGTTCCAATTCTGTAAAGGTGCCAGTAGTCAGTACAGTGTAGACCTTTTTTCGTTAATACACAAAGGTCGAGATTTTCTGCCGTGGATTGTCTCTCAGGATTGAGTGCAATCCGAGGTTGACCTCTCTATTAAGT
>NW_007424797.1:0-504 GCF_000475195.1 Diaphorina citri
TGTGCTCCATCTCTTCCTGTGAAACAATAGCGTTAGGTAGAAGTCGAAATTTTAAATTATAAAACTTGCTCACCTCTCCCTTAACCCATAAGAGCCGAACTTTTTTCTTTTTTTCGTTGGATCTTGCTGAAATTTAACAGCTTCTAACTCCGGACCGGTACTGAGTAAATATGTCAAATAATATTGAAAAGAGTAGGAAATTTTGTTTTCTAACTAATAGACAAATCCCCGATGAACTCTGACGTGGAGCGACTGAGATATTAGCGAAAAAGAGAGAAGGGTTTGGTCAAGTTAACTTCTTTGTAGGCCTCGGCTGCTCGGCTCTCATTGCTTAAGGCCCGTTCCCACTTGCTGTTCGGGAAAAGAAGCTTTGATCATATAAAAATCTTTTAGATCACTTAGAGACCTTAGAATATTGCTCTTCATAAGAGTACATACGTACCATGCAAATGTTGTGGAACGCTGAGAACTCCTTGATTAAAGTGGTCACCCTGTCCACAGTTT
>NW_007424798.1:0-504 GCF_000475195.1 Diaphorina citri
ATAAAATAATAATAAATCTTTAAAAATTAAATAATAATGAAAAGATCGGGATAAATATTGACTCTGCTTTATTCAAATACAGACTACTTATGTGTAGATAGGGCCAAGAATACATAGATAAGATACACATAATTCTATGTACTTATTCTTGGTCCCATTATTATCTACATATGAGATAGAATGACAGGTAAATACTGAGGATCTTCTATCCTTGTCAGAAACTATCCCTTCTTGAGTATCTCTCTTTAAATCGAAGTTTTTCAGTGGCGGCATTACTTTTTTTTAACCATCAGTATTAGGGTACCTACCTAATAGTTTAGTGCATAGTAGACCTCCTTCAGACCTCAGACTTCTTGATATTTTTGATAGATGGAACTGTAACAACGGAGGTCTTGTCCCGAAATCGAAGAGAGAGAAAAAAAAAGCCAACCGGTCCAGAGAGAAGAAAGACAGGATAGGAAAAACCCAGCCGATCCAAGAACAAACCTTGACTGTTTAGGTTTA
>NW_007424799.1:0-504 GCF_000475195.1 Diaphorina citri
GCATTTAATTTTGATGTGGTTCACTCCACGGAATTTTGGTTCGAATTTTGATTTCTTGGACAAGTTTCTACCTTCTTGCATTTTGATGCTTTTTACACCATGGGATTTCGTTTTCAATTTTGTGTTCTTCGGTGTAGAATTTGGACCTTCTTCTTTTGAAGCATTTAATTTTGATGTGGTTCACTCCACGAAATTTTGGTTCGAATTTTGATTTCTTGGACAAGTTTCTACCTTCTTGCATTTTGATGCTTTTTACACCATGGGATTTCGTTTTCAATTTTGTGTTCTTCGGTGTAGAATTTGGTTTGATGGTTTTACGCCATGGAATTTTGTTTTCAATTGTGTTCTTCGGTGTAGAATTTGGACCTTTTTCTTTTGAAGCATTTAATTTTGATGTGGTTCACTCCACGAAATTTTGGTTCGAACTTTGATTTCTTGGACAAGTTTCTACCTTCTTGAATTTTGATGGTTTTACGCCATGGAATTTTGTTTTCAATTTTGTGT
>NW_007424800.1:0-504 GCF_000475195.1 Diaphorina citri
AATCACAATCAGCGGACTGAATACGAATCTCGATTTCTGAACAATTGTTTGATAAGGAAATTGGTTTATACTGAATATATAATCACTGAGGATCGAGTATTTATATTCAGGATAATCAGGTGTAAGACAACTAAATCAGGATTTCAGGGACCTGGTGAATTGAATGGGGCTGTTGCAAACATACCTAAGCTTGGGTATTGTTTCAGTGTTATTTGGACTGGGAACCGTAATGCCACCTCGTGAGGACAATATTAGACACGTGCACCTATTTTGGACTTCTTAACCATAACTGTACAAAGATAATAATTATGTCAGCTATTTAAGTTTGGTTCTCCTCAAGCGCAGAAGATTGGTTACCGTTATCATGATAATGAAAAAGTTTGTCTCTAAGTAATGCCTTCCTACCGGTTGTCCACATGTCCAAAATAAAATAGATATGGGACCGACTCAAAAGTTCGTCAGATCGTCACAGCTAACTAAAAGCTGTAAATAGTTATATGGCAA
>NW_007424801.1:0-504 GCF_000475195.1 Diaphorina citri
AAGACCTTTAATTTGATATATAGGTCGACCCGGTTTGGATAAGTCCTTCTATGGGGACAGACCGACCGACAGACAGACACCGAAGCGAAAACAATAGTCCGTCCCTTATACCTTTTTATTACTATTGTAATTACAAAGGAAGGACGGACTAAAAATTGCCAGTCCCGTGAATTCCCAATCAGACAGGTTCGACTGTAGTAATAACAAAAACTTTAAACACACCCTGTATAGTATACAGCTAGATACACTCTGGGCTAGTGATGGTCACTCCAATAATAAACAATAAGGAGAATTTTTAATCAAAGGAGGAATAGAACAGAGGAGAAGAGAAGAAGGTAGAGGAGGAGAAGAAGAAGGAGGAGGAGAAGAAGAAGGAGAAGAAGAAGAAGAAGGAGAAGAAGAAGAAGGAGAACAAGAAGAAAAAGGAGAAGAAGAAGAATTGAATTGAATTGAATTGAAAATTATTCCATTTATTTTTTATAAATTTATGTACATAAAATAAAC
>NW_007424802.1:0-504 GCF_000475195.1 Diaphorina citri
TCAGAATAACAAGAACACAATCTCATTAGATTTTTTTTCAAGAGGTTTGATAGGGAACTGTGACTCCTCGGTCTTATCGTCCCGAAAGCGAAGAGAGAAGGAAGACAGAATAGGAGAAAGCCAGTCGTCCCGAGAACGAACCTTATCTGTTTAGGATAAAATCCGCCCCGAGCGGAAATCGAATTCGCGACCTACCGCTTACAAAGTACCCTCCTAGCAAACAAGGCTGGAAGATTTTCTTTATTTGCTGAACTTTTCATGAAAATCGGATAAATCGTTCGAGAGTTATCGCGGAACAAATAAGCTTGATAAATTAAAATGCAAAGTTGTCGAGTGAAATGTTGGAATAAGTAGGTATTGCGTACCTAATACATGGAGTTCCTGACTAGTGTGTGTTGTGTTCAGGTAGCTTCACTGTCTCCCCATTGGTATGAACCCTTCTACATCCTCGGTAAATACTATCACAACTACAAGGGAGATCTGAACACTGCCAAGCGATGCTTT
>NW_007424803.1:0-504 GCF_000475195.1 Diaphorina citri
AGAAGATTTGCCAGATTGGTTTTGCTGGTTTGGTGGAAGATATGCATTCAGGTTCTGTTGATGATGGCCAAGGAGGTTTGAGGGGAGTGGAGACGGAGCACTAGCATTGGAAAGCAGAGAGTTTGGTACACTTGTTGGTGGAAAGTTACTCGTCTGTTTGAGAGTGGAACTGTTGTTGTCGTAGAAGTTACCACCTGAGGACACTGGTGGGGCAATGTTAGAGAACTTCATAGGGTCCACGGGGAGCGGTGGCATATTGCTCGGAGGTCCCTGTATTGAACAGAAAGCAAGTTGTAAGTTAGAATGGTAGGTACTTCCTTGAAGTAATATGAAAACAGTGCCGAGGTAAAAAAAAAAAAAAGTTAGAATGGTACCTATTTGAAAAGAACTAGGTCACTAAATGATCTTTGTTCATATTGAATTATGAACTAAGTACTTGGTTGTGATGAAAGGAAATGAGTAGTTTATTCTGTAAGAAACAAGAAATTTATTTTATACATTTCC
>NW_007424804.1:0-504 GCF_000475195.1 Diaphorina citri
TTTGGGATCCAGCTTTGTAACAGCCTGTGTCAGTTTTCCAATATTCAAAACAAAAGACTTCAAATCATGCCGATCACTTTCTGCAGCACCTATTGTTGTATTTTCATTGAACATCAATAGAAACATACGCATGGTGAAGTCATTTGCTGCATTCAACGCTCGCACAAAATTCTTGTGCAAATGGTCAAGATTTAAATTCTCACAGATCATGGTTAGACAAGAATACCATGATTGATATAACATGAGGTTTTCATTTTTTCTCGAAAGATACTGATCCTTTGTTCGTACTGTTTGCGCTACATTGAATATGTTTCGGTAAATCTCCACAATATTTTCAATCATAGAAGTCTTTTTAAATTGCGATAAGTATTTGATTTGAAAGAACGAAAAATGATTTAAAATACTACTCAGAATCTTTTGAAACAGACTAGTTTGTTCTTGGTTCTTCATCTTGGTTACCAGACTTGATAAATCACTTAGTTGAGCATTAAACATCACAAGACT
>NW_007424805.1:0-504 GCF_000475195.1 Diaphorina citri
GTTTTGATTTTGAATTTTGATTTTTTTGAAAATTTGAAATTTTGAATCACTTTCTGGATTCTGGGGATAGTTATCAGATTTAACTCTTGTTTTAAGTGGGTTTTCCTAATTTAGATTGGAGATCTTACTACAAGACAGATAAGCAACCCAGGTATCAGACTTTCCTGAGTTTCAGAAGACAAAAGCATCCTCAACTTTCAAACGACAGATTATGATGTCCTCGGTAAGAAACTACCTAGTACCTACCTACTCACACAAGACAACTTTTTTCTAGAAAGTTTTGGTTATTTCTAATACTTATGTATTGTTTGGGTTATGTGGTTCAGTGAAATGTAGAAATCACTGAAACTTCTACATAATTAACTCACACAAAACACTTGAGGGAATTTAAGCATAAACTGAATGAAGTGTTACTCACTCACTTAACCAGCCTAGTTAGCTTAGTTGGTAGTGCGTCTGCCTTGTAAGCGCTAGGCCGCGGGTTCGATTCCCGCCTGGGGCGGA
>NW_007424806.1:0-504 GCF_000475195.1 Diaphorina citri
GTAAATGTATATCAATAATCTAGTCGGTCAGGAGGCCACAAAGTCTTTGGATTTGAACACAATGACCGTTATATAACTGTCATTCCGCCATGTTTGTGCTGGAGCTTTTGTTGTTTTACTTGGTCGTTTTTTTACTTATTTTATGATTGAATTGAATTGCAATGTACGGAGTATTTTCCTTATTCGAATTGCTAGGGAAAGAATGTTTCTGTGAGAGAAAGGGTATCTTCGTATATATTCTTTGAAATAATTGGAATTGCATCAAGTACGCAAAGTTGGCATTCGGTTCTGTAGTGTACATATTGTACTCTTAATATGAGCTTGAATTATTTATCAAATTGTAATGCCGGTATTGCTACAGACTCAAACCCAGTGATACGTATATGCCTCTCATCAGATGGGTGACAAAAGCCCCATTGTAAGATTTGTAAGCACCAAAACCAAAGACTAAATACATTTACAATCGGACCAAGTTACCTGATATCACATACAAGTTAAGGGGAC
>NW_007424807.1:0-504 GCF_000475195.1 Diaphorina citri
GAGATCAAGGCTCTGCTCAGATGTTCTGTCAATGCACCCCGTTCACCTCCCCCGCATATCCTGTGTTGGAAAGACCGCACTTAGCAAAAGTGCTGAATGGCAGTATGACGCCATATCGTGTGTTGGGTAGAGAGCGAGAAGCTCTGGCGAATTCATTCTATTCTGATTCTAGATTCTGTTGTGTTGTGTTGCCTAGTAGAGTTGAGATACCTACTTAGGAGTATTTTCGGGAGGTTGATATCGGGGAGTACTTGAATAAAGGACATTTGGGTTATCAAGGGTTGAACATTTCCAATTACTGTAATTATTATTATTATTCGTATCAAATAAACTTTGTTAGTTCGTAATATTAGACTTAGTACCTAAAGCGTTGTTCCTTTTAAATTAGTGTGTAGTGAATATGTCTTTGGAGGAGGGAGAACACCTACCATCAGACGGAAGGAGTCCGTCTCCGACATCAGAAGTGGGATACGGATCGTATCGCTCCACAACGCCATCAATCTT
>NW_007424808.1:0-504 GCF_000475195.1 Diaphorina citri
TTCAGGTAGACCTGACAGTTACACCTGAACAGGTGCGCCTGTCAGGTCTACTTGATAGTGAATGGCCGGCCTAAGACTTAAAACAGAGCAGAGTGGAGTACAAGTACATAGCGCATCGAGCAGGCAGAGGGAAGCGACCACTTCACAAACTGGGAGCATAATTTTTTTTATGGGTTGTTGTACTGTGATCTCTGCAGGTAGATCTATTGTGCAAAACTGAGAGCATAAAGCTCTCTATGCTCTTTGCTCTCCGCTCCACTCTGTTTTGGCGCTAAGGCAGTTTTTACTTTCCTTATCCTATAGGAAGGAAATGTACTCGTTTTCTGATTATACCTCATAACCGCTTTCATCTGACTTCAACACACATCCATGCCTACTACAGAACGGAAAGGTTCGGTCAGAAAATGTCCGTCCCGGCCGGGATTCGAACTCAGCACCTTCAGGTTGTGAGTCAGTGCTCTTAACCACTCAGCCTTACTGGGCTGCGGGGTTACTAAGATGAAA
>NW_007424809.1:0-504 GCF_000475195.1 Diaphorina citri
ATTTTTACTCATTTGCAACTGCTCCATTGTAAATTCCACTAGGTACATACCTAGCAAAAGTAGAAAAATGGTAGAAAGAAAATTCAACAAAAGATATAGATAGGTAAGTAGTTGAAGGAGAAAATAGTACAGGAACAATTGCAGAATAAAGTGTAGAGATTTATATGTGGAGCAGAATAAAATTATTATTTGCATATTTTTATTGCACCGTGACAAAGCGTCAGATTTTCATATAGAATAATACCTATTATTATTATTATGGCGGAAATGGTATTGCTTTAGTAAGACCCAGAGAGAGAAAGAGAAGGAAAGAGAGAAATAACGAAAGAATGAGCGAGAGAGAGAGAGAGAGAGAGAGCGTGGGTGTAAGTAAGGTTTACGAGGGAAAAAGATTTAAGTAGAAACGAAACTGAAGAAAAGAGACAGAAATAAGTGTGTGAGGAAGAGATGGAGGATGTGAGTGAGAAAGAGAGAGAGAGAGAGAGAGAGAGAGAGAGAGAAAGA
>NW_007424810.1:0-504 GCF_000475195.1 Diaphorina citri
ATAACCAACAAACCACCAGGTAAACCGATTGGACAAGCTCCAAGCCATAACGAAAAAGCCAACAAATTGCGATATAATGAGCTTCGAAACCCTGTGCTTCCTCTGCATTTGTTAAGCAAGATTTCCACGATAAAGTATACGGAAGAACTTGTCAAGTCCATGACACGCAAACCCAAGGGTAAAATGTTTGGAATACCTTATGACCCTAACGAAATAACCAACAAACCCCCAGATAAACTGATTAGACAAGTTCGAAGCTATAAAGAAAAAGCCAACAAATCGCAATATAATGAGCTTGGAAACCCTGTGATTCCTCTGGATTTGTTAAGCAAGATTTCCACGATAAAGTATACGGAAGAACTTGTCAAGTCCATGACACGCAAACCCAAGGGTAAAATGTTTGGAATACCTTATGACCCTAACGAAATAACCAACAAACCACCAGGTAAACCGATTGGACAAGCTCCAAGCCATAACGAAAAAGCCAACAAATTGCGATATAAT
>NW_007424811.1:0-504 GCF_000475195.1 Diaphorina citri
AATTACTAGAACATTATTATATTATATAGCATTACACAACGCACTAGAAATCACCTCATTTTCTATTTAACAGGTTAGTTAGATTACCTACCAAGTGGAATGAGATAATTCTGACACTCTACGGATCACATAAGGTGTACAAAAATAATAATATATAATAAAAATCTAATAATAACGAAAAATGACCTTATCTCAAAGTTCGAGCGTCATAAACTTTCAAAGTTCCCACAAGTGATATAAATAAAATGTTATCTATACGTTTCCAATAATTCATTGGAACTCGTACGCCCTTTTCCAGGGAAATCAAACCTTGAAAATCGAAAAATCATTTATTAGGTACCTAATTAGTTTAATTTAGATTAAGTAAATCCTTGTTTATTTATTATTTTCAGACAGCAAAACTACTATAGGTAGCGTTATTAATTTATTCACACGTATTTTAATTATTTTTACACATTTTATTTATTTAAAATTAAAAGTCATTTCAGTTATCATCATAATCAA
>NW_007424812.1:0-504 GCF_000475195.1 Diaphorina citri
TAGTTTCCCCCTTTCTAAAGACATTGTTTCCATTAAAATGACATTGGAAATAATAAACTCACATGAAATTCTTGGATGAATTTGCTGACAGTTTTTAAATCGGGTGGTACAGGATCAGTAGAATCGTTTACATTGGACTCATCAGATTCCACATAGGATGAACTTGTGTATGATTCTTCAACTGGTATGAAATGGGGTACTTCATCTTCTACGCTGTCCTCATGATGTTCAACTACACATTCCACCTCTGAACTTAACTGGCACAAAGCTGAAAATAGATGTATACATAGGTTGAGTATATTATACACATAGGTATACAAGCACACTCTAAATTTAGGCCAACTCTCCTTGAGGGGCCCCTAACTGCTTAGCTGAAAGTGCCAACTTCCATCCTAGTTACGTAGCTATGAGAGTAGTGCACCTGCCTTGTAAACTCTAGGTTATGGGTTCAATAGCCACCTGAGATGGATTTCATCCTCAATGGACATGGTCTGTTTTAGAACA
>NW_007424813.1:0-504 GCF_000475195.1 Diaphorina citri
AAAGCAGTATGTTTTAAAAATAAATCAAACGACATTCCTACACCATTTAAAGTACATCATACAAAATATATTTCAATTTTATTAGTAAACTTATTTACTACAATGTAATGAAAAGTCTAGCTACCTTGTTTATTACCCTAAGCTATACAACAACATACATTTCCTGCTAAGTGGAATAAGTCCATTGGTCGGCTGATTCGAGGATTAACCATTCATTCTCATTATGTCTCTCTTTCCGTCACTAGACTTATTTTCATTTTCCTCTTGATCCCGTTGGTTCTCATTATTCGCCTTGTTCTCATCAGGTTGTCTATTCAGTGATTTGATCGCTTTCAAATAGTCTTCGGCTTGTTTGTTTTCCTCTTCAGAAGACAAACCTTCGTTCATCAGCTTCTCGGAATCGTCAATGGGCCTCTTTTTATTATTTGGCCCGGTGTCAGAGGTATTAGCATCTTGTACTGTTTTATTTCCAGAACTTGGGTTGTGTCGTATTGATTGACTAGT
>NW_007424814.1:0-504 GCF_000475195.1 Diaphorina citri
AATACTCGTATTATAACGACTTTTATCCTCTTGATGGGTAAAATTTTCATTTTATTTTCATCCTGAGTAGGTTAAAAGGAAAGTGGTTTTTTTTCCCTAAATCATAGGTACTCGCATGCTTTTGTTTCTATTCTGGAGCTTTCTGGGGAAGATTATTTGGTAAAAGATATTTCAGTGACGGAGTAAAAAGTACGAAATTATGGGTCATGTGTTAATGTCTAATATTCAGATTAAAATGCTATATAAGATCTTAGTTTTGTAGGTTCCGCTTGTGGACAACAAAGATGTACCTATTTGCCTAGTGTGGAATTTATGCCACTGTGGATACCTATACAGAGTCTTTCTAACAATGACAACCGTGTTCGGATATTCACGTTTTATCATTTCAGCTCCTACCCCTACAGGACTAATTAAAAGTATGTAAAAGATTAAATAAATAATGGACGGCGAGGTATATTCGTATGAGTGAGTGGTTATTGTTATAAAGATGGCACTTGAGACTTG
>NW_007424815.1:0-504 GCF_000475195.1 Diaphorina citri
CTCTCTCTCTCTCTCTCTCTCTCTCTCTCTCTCTCTCTCTCTCTCTCTTCTCCTTTATCCAAGTTTTCTGTCTCCCTCTCACTCAGATTCTTCAATATTCGCTTTATCTACTTCTCTTCTTTTTCCCTTCCCTCTTCTCTATTTCTCGCATCTTATTCCTTTATCAAGCCCTCCCCCTCTCTCTCTCTCTCTCTCCCTCTCTTCTCCTTCCCTTGTCTTCCTATCTCCTTCCCTTCGAGATCCTTCCCCATATGACTTTCCTCTTCTAATTTTCTTCGTCTCCCCTTTCTTAACCTCTTCTTCCCTCCCTCTTAATTCCTTCCATTCCCTTCTCCTCTTCCTCTTCCATTTCTCCTCTCCTCCTTGTGTCCTTCTCTTAATTCTTTCCCTTTTCTCCTCAAAAATTTCCATTACTCCTCTCCTCTCCTCCTTTCTATTTCTGCTCTCCTGTTCCTTTTCCTTTGTTTTGTTTTTCTTTATTGTTCCACGCTATTAGAAAATAGA
>NW_007424816.1:0-504 GCF_000475195.1 Diaphorina citri
GTGTAGTATCATCAAACTGAGCCAGGTCAACACTCCGATCAAACAGTTTCATGACATAGCTCTGTTTGGTTGTAATCAATGGACTATCCAATTTGGAATCATCCCGACCATCCGAGCTGTCCAATGCAGAGAGATATTTATTGGCAGACGAGTTGAATCCGAAGGAGTTTTCTCTTGAATCACTGGAAAAGAAAAGTTAATTTAATATTACAATTTTCAAGCAATATTGCATATGTTTAATATCTGGATGGGTGAACATCTGGACATTCAAATGTTGCTAGCTGTCTAAGCCCCACTCAGGCTAGGCAGGCTAGTGTGAGGAAGCAGGTAGCCTGCCACTGAATGGAATGCAAAACTTCCATCATTAAAAACCCAAACAGTCGTACAGTGACCCCTCACTGGTATCCTAAACCCCTACCTACTTAACTAACACTGAAATAAACACTTACTGGTATCTTCTAATCAGGGCTCTGTCTTGGACAATGTTGAGCTGCGAATCAGAAA